>NC_060123.1:770625318-770925318 GCF_021461395.2 Schistocerca americana
ATGGAGACAAGTCGGCTCGAGGCCGATGTATTGAATCTCGACGCAATTTGAGTGCTCCATCGTCATTAGGTGGCCCTGAACGTTACAATTAACTATCATTTTAGCGTCGGATTCGAAAATCTACTCACAGGAGGAGGATAAAATGGGGCCCGAGACAGCAATATGCCCTTGGAGAAAAGTCGGCTGAAGGACGATATATATCTCGACGCAATTTGAGTGTTCCATCGTCATTAGGAGGCCTTGAACGTTACAATTAACTATCTGTTTTCCGTCGTATTCGAAAATCTAGACTCACAGGAGAACGACAAGAAGGTGCCCGAGGCAGCAATAGACTCTTGGAGACAAGTCGGCTTAATGCCGATGTATTGAATCTCGACGCAATTTGAGTGTTCCATCGTCATTAGGAGTCCCTGAACGTTACAATTAACTATCAGTTCCGCATCGGATTCGAAAATCTAGACTCACAGGAGACGGACCACATGAAGCTTGAGGCAGCATTATCCCCTTGGAGACAGGTTGGCTGGAGGCCGATGTATTGACTCTCGACGCAATTTGAGTGTTCCATCGTAATTAGGAGGCGCTGAACGTTACAACTCACTATCAGTTATGCGTCGGATTCGAAAATCTAGACTCACAGGAGAACGACCATAAGGTGCTCGAGGCACAAATAGATCCTTGGAGGCAAGTCGGCTGGAGGACGATGTATTGACTCTCGACGCAATTTGAGTGTTCCATCGTCATTAGGAGGCGCTGAACGTTACAATTAACTATCATTTTCGCGTCGGATTCGAAAATCTACTCACAGGAGAAGGATCATATGATGCCCGAGACAGCAATATCCCCTTGGAGACAAGTCGGCTGAAGGACGATGTATTGAATCGCGACGCAACTTGAGTGTTCCATCGTCATTAGGACGCCCTGAACGTTACAATTAACTATCAGTTTCGCGTCGGATTCAAGAATCTAGACTCACAGGAGACGGTCCATTTGGTGCCCGAGGCAGGAATATCCCCTTGGAGGAATATCGGCTGGAGGACGATGTATTCAATCTCGACGCAATTTGAGTGTTCTATCGTCATTAGGAGGCGCTGAACGTTACAATTCACTATCATTTTTGCGTCGGATTCGAAAATCTAGACTCTCAGGAGAGGGCTTATATGGTGCCCGAGACAGCAATATCCCCTGGAGACAAGTCGGCTGGAGGCCGATGTATTGAATCTCGACGCAATTTGAGTGTTCCATCGTCATTAGGTGCCCCTGAACGTTACAATTAACTATCATTTTAGCGTCGGATTCGAAAATCTACTCACAGGAGGAGGATCATATGGTGCCCGAGACAGCAATATCCCCTTGGAGACAAGTCGGCTGAAGGACGATGTATTGAATCTAGACGCAATGTGAGTGTTCCATCGTCATTAGGAGGCCCTGAACGTTACAATTAACTATCAGTTTCGCGTCGGATTCGAAAATGTAGACTCACAGGAGACGGACCACATGGAGCCCAAAGCAGCAAAATCCCCTTGTAGACAATTCAGCTGGAGGTCGATGAATTGACTATCGCCGCAATTTGAGTGTTGCATCGTCATTAGGAGGCCCTGAATGTTACAATTAACTATCAGTTTTGCGTCGGATTCGTAAATCTAGACTCACAGGATACGGACCACGTCGAGCCCGAGGCAGCAATATCCCCTCGTAGACAAATCGGCTGGAGGTCGATGTATTGAATCTCGCCGCGATTTGAGTGTTCCTTCGTCATTAGGAGGCCCTGAGCGTCACAATTAACTATCAGTTTCGCATCGGATTCGAAAATTTAGACTCACAGGAGACGGAACACATGAAGCTTGAGGCAGCATTATCCCCTTGGAGACAGGTTGGCTGGAGGCCGATGTATTGATTCTCGACGCAATTTGGGTGTTCCATCGTCATTAGGAGGCCCTGAATGTTACAATTAACTGTCAGTTTTTCGTCGGATTCGAAAATCTAGACTCACTGGTGACGGACCATAAGGTGCCCGAGACAGCAATATCCCCTTGGAGACAAGTCGGCTGAAGGACGATGTATTGATACTCACCGCAATTTTTAGTGTTCCATCGTCATTAGGAGGCGCTGAACGTTACAATTAACTATCAGTTTTGCGTTGGATTCGAAAATCTAGACTCACAGGAGAACGACCATAAGGTGCCCGAGGCAACAATAGACCCATGGAGACAAGTCGGCTCGAGGCCGATGTATTGAATCTAGACGAAATTTGAGTGTTCCATCGTCATTAGGAAGCCCTGAACGTTACAATTAACTATCAGTTTTGCGTCGGATTCGAAAATCTAGACTCACAGGAGACGGACCACATCGAGCCCGAGGCAGCAATATCCCCTCGTAGACAAATCGGCTGGAGGTCGATGTATTGAATCTCGCCGCGATTTGAGTGTTCCTTCGTCATTAGGAGGCCCTGAGCGTCACAATTAACTATCAGTTTCGCATCGGATTCGAAAATTTAGACTCACAGGAGACGGAACACATGAAGCTTGAGGCAGCATTATCCCCTTGGAGACAGGTTGGCTGGAGGCCGATGTATTGATTCTCGACGCAATTTGGGTGTTCCATCGTCATTAGGAGGCCCTGAATGTTACAATTAACTGTCAGTTTTTCGTCGGATTCGAAAATCTAGACTCACTGGAGACGGACCATAAGGTGCCCGAAGCAGCAATATCCCCTTGGAGACCAGTCCGCTGGAGGACGATGTATTGAATCTCGACGTAATTAGAGATCTCCATCGTCATTAGGAGGCCCTGAACGTTACAATTATCTATCAGTTTCGCGTCGGATTCGAAAAGCTAGACTCACAGGAGAAGGACCACATGAAGCTTGAGGCAGCAATATCCCCTTGGACACAAGTCGGCTGGAGGACGATGTATTGAATCTCGACGCAATGTGAGTGTTCCATCGTCATTAGGAGGCGCTGAACGTTACAACTAACTATCAGTTATGCGTCGGATTCGAAAATCTAGACTCACAGGAGAACGACCATAAGGTGCCCGAGGCAGCAATAGATCCTTGGAGGCAAGTCGGCTGGAGGACGATGTATTGACTCTCGACGCAATTTGAGTGTTCCATCGTCATTAGGAGGCGCTGAACGTTACAATTAACTATCATTTTCGCGTCGGATTCGAAAATCTACTCACAGGAGAAGGATCATATGATGCCCGAGACAGCAATATCCCCTTGGAGACAAGTCGGCTGAAGGACGATGTATTGAATCGCGACGCAATTTGAGTGTTCCATCGTCATTAGGAGGCCCTGAACGTTACAATTAACTATCAGTTTCGCGTCGGATTCAAGAATCTAGACTCACAGGAGACGGTCCATTTGGTGCCCGAGGCAGGAATATCCCCTTGGAGGCAAATCGGCTGGAGGACGATGTATTCAATCTCGACGCAATTTGAGTGTTCTATCGTCATTAGGAGGCGCTGAACGATACAATTCACTATCATTTTTGCGTCGGATTCGAAAATCTAGACTCTCAGGAGAGGGCTCATATGGTGCCCGAGACAGCAATATCCCCTTGGAGGCAAATCGGCTGGAGGACGATGTATTCAATCTCGACGCAATTTGAGTGTTCTATCGTCATTAGGAGGCCCTGAACGTTACAATTAACTATCAGTTTCGCGTCGGATTCGAAAATGTAGACTCACAGGAGACGGACCACATGGAGCCCAAAGCAGCAAAATCCCCTTGTAGACAATTCAGCTGGAGGTCGATGAATTGACTCTCGACGCAATTTGAGTGTTGCATCGTCATTAGGAGGCCCTGAATGTTACAATTAACTATCAGTTTTGCGTCGGATTCGAAAATCTAGACTCACAGGATACGGACCACGTCGAGCCCGAGGCAGCAATATCCCCTTGTAGACAAGTCGGCTAGAGGTCGATGTATTGAATCTCGACGCGATTTGAGTGTTCCTTCGTCATTAGGAGGCCCTGTACGTCACAATTAACCATCTGTTTTGCGTCGGATTTGAAAATCTAGACTCACAGGAGAACGACCATAAGGTGCCCGAGGCAGCATTAGAAACATGGAGACAAGTCGGCTCGAGGCCGATGTATTGAATCTCGACGCAATTTGAGTGCTCCATCGTCATTAGGTGGCCCTGAACGTTACAATTAACTATCATTTTAGCGTCGGATTCGAAAATCTACTCACAGGAGGAGGATCAAATGGTGCCCGAGACAGCAATATGCCCTTGGAGAAAAGTCGGCAGAAGAACGATATATATCTCAACGCAATTTGAGTGTTCCATCGTCATTAGGAGGCGCTGAACATTACAATTAACTATCATTTTTGCGTCGGATTCGAAAATCTAGACTCACAGGAGAAGGATCATATGGTGCCCGAGACAGCAATATCCCCTTGGAGACAAGTCGGCTGAAGGACGATGTATTGATACTCACCGCAATTTGAGTGTTCCATCGTCATTAGGAGGCCCTGAACGTTACAATTAACTATCAGTTTCGCGTCGGATTCAAATATCTAGCCTCACAGGAGACGGACCATTTGGTTGCCGAAGCAGCAATATCCCCTTGGAGACAAATCGGCTGGAGGACGATGTATTGAATCTCGACGCAATTTGAGTGCTCCATCGTCATTAGGAGGCCCTGAACGTTACAATTAACTATAAGTTTTGCGTCGGACTCGAAAACGTAGAATCACCGGAGAGGGACCATGTGGTGCCCGAGGCAGCGATATCCCCTTGGAGACAAGTCAGCTGGAGGTCGATGAATTGACTCTCGACGCAATTTGAGTGTTGCATCGTCATTAGGAGGCCCTGAACGTTACAATTAACTATCAGTTTCGCGTCGGATTCAAGAATCTAGACTCACAGGAGACGGTCGATTTGGTGCCTGAGGCAGGACTATCCCCTTGGAGACAAATCGGCTGGAGGACGATGTATTCAATCTCGACGCAATTTGAGTGTTCCATCGTCATTAGGACGCCCTGACCGTTACCATTAACTATCATTTTTGCTTCGGATTCGAAAATCTAGACTCACAGGAGAACGATCATAAGGTGCCCGAGGCAGCAATAGACCCTTGGAGACAAGTCGGCTGGAGGACGATGTATTGTCTCTCGACGCAATTTGAGTGTTCCATCGTCATTAGGAGGCGCTGAACGTTACAATTAACTATCATTTTAGCGTCGGATTCGAAAATGTACTCAGAGGAGAAGGATCATATGATTCCCGAGACAGCAATATCCCCTTGGAGACAAGTCGGCTGAAGGACGATGTATTGAATCTAGACGCAATGTGAGTGTTCCATCGTCATTAGGAGGCCCTGAACGTTACAATTAACTATCAGTTTCGCGTCGGATTCGAAAATGTAGACTCACAGGAGACGGACCACATGGAGCCCAAAGCAGCAAAATCCCCTTGTAGACAATTCAGCTGGAGGTCGATGAATTGACTACCGACGCAATTTGAGTGTTGCATCGTCATTACGAGGCCCTGAATGTTACAATTAACTATCAGTTTTGCGTCGGATTCGAAAATCTAGACTCACAGGATACGGACCACGTCGAGCCCGAGGCAGCAATATCCCCTTGTAGACAAGTCGGCTGGAGGTCGATGTATTGAATCTCGACGCGATTTGAGTGTTCCTTCGTCATTAGGAGGCCCTGTACGTCACAATTGACCATCTGTTTTGCGTCGGATTTGAAAATCTAGACTCACAGGAGAACGACCATAAGGTGCCCGAGGCAGCATTAAACCCATGGAGACAAGTCGGCTTGAGGCCGATGTATTGAATCTCGAGGCAATTTGAGTGCTCCATCGTCATTAGGTGGCCCTGAACGTTACAATTAACTATCATTTTAGCGTCGGATTCCAAAATCTACTCACAGGAGGAGGATCAAATGGTGCCCGAGACAGCAAAATGCCCTTGGAGAAAAGTCGGCAGAAGAACGATATATATCTCAACGCAATTTGAGTGTTCCATCGTCATTAGGAGGCGCTGAACGTTACAATTAACTATCATTTTTGCGTCGGATTCGAAAATCTAGACTCACAGGAGTAGGATCATATGGTGCCCGAGACAGCAATATCCCCTTGGAGACAAGTCGGCTGAAGGACGATGTATTGATACTCACCGCAATTTTTAGTGTTCCATCGTCATTAGGAGGCGCTGAACGTTACAATTAACTATCAGTTTTGCGTTGGATTCGAAAATCTAGACTCACAGGAGAACGACCATAAGGTGCCCGAGGCAACAATAGACCCATGGAGACAAGTCGGCTCGAGGCCGATGTATTGAATCTAGACGAAATTTGAGTGTTCCATCGTCATTAGGAAGCCCTGAACGTTACAATTAACTATCAGTTTTGCGTCGGATTCGAAAATCTAGACTCACAGGAGACGGACCACATCGAGCCCGAGGCAGCAATATCCCCTCGTAGACAAATCGGCTGGAGGTCGATGTATTGAATCTCGACGCGATTTGAGTGTTCCTTCGTCAATAGGAGGCCCTGAGCGTCACAATTAACTATCAGTTTCGCATCGGATTCGAAAATCTAGACTCACAGGAGACGGAACACATGAAGCTTGAGGCAGCAATATCCCCTTGGACACAAGTCGGCTGGAGGACGATGTATTGAATCTCGACGCAATGTGAGTGTTCCATCGTCATTAGGAGGCGCTGAACGTTACAACTAACTATCAGTTATGCGTCGGATTCGAAAATCTAGACTCACTGGAGACGGACCATAAGGTGCCCGAAGCAGCAATATCCCCTTGGAGACCAGTCCGCTGGAGGACGATGTACTGAATCTCGACGTAATTAGAGTTCTCCATCGTCATTAGGAGGCCCTGAACGTTACAATTAACTATCAGTTTCGCGTCGGATTCGAAAAGCTAGACTCACAGGAGAAGGACCACATAAAGCTTGAGGCAGCAATATCCCCTTGGACACAAGTCGGCTGGAGGACGATGTATTGAATCTCGACGCAATGTGAGTGTTCCATCGTCATTAGGAGGCGCTGAACGTTACAACTAACTATCAGTTATGCGTCGGATTCGAAAATCTAGACTCACAGGAGAACGACCATAAGGTGCCCGAGGCAGCGATAGATCCTTGGAGGCAAGTCGGCTGGAGGACGATGTATTGACTCTCGACTCAATTTGAGTGTTCCATCGTCATTAGGAGGCGCTGAACGTTACAATTAACTATCATTTTCGCGTCGGATTCGAAAATCTACTCACAGGAGAAGGATCATATGATGCCCGAGACAGCAGTATCCCCTTAGAGACAAGTCGGCTGAAGGACGATGTATTGAATCGCGACGCAATTTGAGTGTTCCATCGTCATTAGGAGGCCCTGAACGTTACAATTAACTATCAGTTTTGCGTCGGATTCAAGAATCTAGACTCACAGGAGACGGTCCATTTTTTGCCCGAGGCAGGAATATCCCCTTGGAGGCAAATCGGCTGGAGGAAAATGTATTCAATCTCGACGCAATTTGAGTGTTCTATCGTCATTAGGAGGCGCTGAACGATACAATTCACTATCATTTTTGCGTCGGATTCGAAAATCTAGACTCTCAGGAGAGGGCTCATATGGTGCCCGAGACAGCAATATCCCCTGGAGACAAGTCGGCTGGAGGCCGATGTATTGAATCTAGACGCAATGTGAGTGTTCCATCGTCATTAGGTGCCCCTGAACGTTACAATTAACTATCATTTTAGCGTCGGATTCCTAAATCTACTCACAGGAGGAGGATCATATGGTGCCCGAGACAGCAATTTCCCCTTGGAGACAAGTCGGCTGAAGGACGATGTATTGAATCTAGACGCAATGTGAGTGTTCCATCGTCATTAGGAGGCCCTGAACGTTACAATTAACTATCAGTTTCGCGTCGGATTCGAAAAAATGTAGACTCACACGAGACGGACCACATGGAGCCCAAAGCAGCAAAATCCCCTTGTAGACAATTCAGCTGGAGGTCGATGAATTGACTCTCGACGCAATTTGAGTGTTGCATCGTCATTAGGAGGCCCTGAATGTTACAATTAACTATCAGTTTTGCGTCGGATTCGAAAATCTAGACTCACAGGATACGGACCACGTCGAGCCCGAGGCAGCAGTATCCCCTTGTAGACAAGTCGGCTGGAGGTCGATGTATTGAATCTCGACGCAATTTGAGTGCTCCATCGTCATTAGGTGGCCCTGAACGTTACAATTAACTATCATTTTAGCGTCGGATTCGAAAATCTACTCACAGGAGGAGGATCAAATGGTGCCCGAGACAGCAATATGCCCTTGGAGAAAAGTCGGCAGAAGAACGATATATATCTCAACGCAATTTGAGTGTTCCATCGTCATTAGGAGGCGCTGAACGTTACAATTAACTATCATTTTTGCGTCGGATTCGAAAATCTAGACTCACAGGAGAAGGATCATATGGTGCCCGAGACAGCAATATCCCCTTGGAGACAAGTCGGCTGAAGGACGATGTATTGATACTCACCGCAATTTGTGTGTTCCATCGTCATTAGGAGGCCCTGAACGTTACAATTAACTATCAGTTTCGCGTCGGATTCAAATATCTAGCCTCACAGGAGACGGACCATTTGGTTGCCGAAGCAGCAATATCCCCTTGGAGACAAATCGGCTGGAGGACGATGTATTGAATCTCGACGCAATTTGAGTGCTCCATCGTCATTAGGAGGCCCTGAACGTTACAATTAACTATAAGTTTTGCGTCGGACTCGAAAACGTAGAATCATCGGAGACGGACCATGTGGTGCCCGAGGCAGCGATATCCCCTTGGAGACCAGTCCGCTGGAGGACGATGTATTGAATCTCGACGTAATTAGAGTTCTCCATCGTCATTAGGAGGCCCTGAACGTTACAACTAACTATCAGTTATGCGTCGGATTCGAAAAACTAGACTCACGGGAGAACGACCATAAGGTGCCCGAGGCAGCAATAGATCCTTGGAGGCAAGTCGGCTGGAGGACGATGTATTGACTCTCGACGCAATTTGAGTGTTCCATCGTCATTAGGAGGCGCTGAACGTTACAATTAACTATCAGTTTCGCGTCGGATTCAAGAATCTAGACTCACAGGAGACGGTCGATTTGGTACCCGAGGTAGGAATATCCCCATGGAGACAAATCGGCTGGAGGACGATGTATTCAATCTCGACGCATTTTGAGTGTTCTATCGTCATTAGGAGGCGCTGAACGTTACAATTCACTATCATTTCTGCGTCGGATTCGACAATCTAGACTCACAGGAGAAGGCTCATATGGTGCCCGAGACAGCAATATCTATTTGGAGACAAGTCGGCTGGAAGACGATGTATTGAATCACGACGCAATTTGAGTGTTCTATCGTCATTAGGGGGCCCTGAACGTTACAATTCACTATCATTTTTGCATCGGATTCAAAAATCTAGACTCTTAGGGGAGGGCTCATATGGTGCCCGAGGCAGCAATATCCCCTGGAGACAAGTCGGCTGGAGGCCGATGTATTGAATCTCGACGCAATTTGAGTGTTCCATCGTCATTAGTTGCCCCGGAACGTTACAATTAACTATCATTTTAGCGTCGGATTCGAAAATCTACTCACAGGAGAAGGATCATATGATGCCCGAGACAGCAATATCCCCTTGGAGACAAGTCGGCTGAAGGACGATGTACTGAATAGCGACGCAATTTGAGTGTTCTATCGTCATTAGGAGGCGCTGAACGTTACAATTCACTTTCATTTTTGCGTCGGATTCGAAAATCTAGACTCACAGGAGAAGGCTCATATGGTGCCCGAGACAGCAATATCCCCCTGGAGGCAAGTCGGCTGGAAGACGATGTATTGAATCTCGACGCAATTTCAGTGTTCCATCGTCATTAGGAGGCCCTGAACGTTACAATTAACAATCAGTTTCGCGTCGGATTCGAAAATCTAGACTCACAGGAGACGGACCACATGAAGCCCGAGGCAGCAATATCCCCTTGTAGACAAGTCGGCTGGAGATCGATGTATTGACTCTCGACGCAATTTGAGTGTTCCATCGTCGTTAGGAGGCCCTGAATGTTACAATTAACTGTCAGCTTTTCGTCGGATTCGAAAATCTAGACTCACTGGAGACGGACCATAAGGTGCCCGAAGCAGCAATATCCCCTTGGGGACCAGTCCGCTGGAGGACGATGTATTGAATCGCGACGTAATTAGAGTGCTCCATCGTCATTAGGAGGCCCTGAACGTTACAATTAACCATCATTTTAGCGTCGGATTCGAAAATCTACTCACAGGAGAAGGATCATATGATGCCCGAGACAGCAATATCCCCTTGGAGACAAGTCGGCTGAAGGACGATGTATTGAATAGCGACGCAATTTGATTGTTCCATCGTCATTAGGAGGCCCTGAACGTTACAATTAACTATCAGTTTCGCGTCGGATTCAAAAATCTAGACTCACAGGAGACGGACCATTTGGTGCACCAGGCAGCAATATCCCCCTGGAGACAAATCGGCTGGAGGACGATGTATTGAATCTCGACGCAATTTGAGTGTTCTATCGTCATTAGGAGGCGCTGAACGTTACAATTCACTTTCATTTTTGCGTCGGATTCGAAAATCTAGACTCACAGGAGAAGGCTCATATGGTGCCCGAGACAGCAATATCCCCTTGGAGACAAGTCGGCTGAACGACGATGTATTAAATCTAGACGCAATGCGAGTGTTCCATCGTCATTAGGAGGCCCTGAACGTTACAATTAACTATAAGTTTCGCGTCGGATTCGAAAATGTAGACTCACAGGAGACGGACCACATGGAGCCCGAGGCAGCAAAATCCACTTTTAGACAAGTCAGCTGGAGGTCGATGAATTGACTCTCGACGCAATTTGAGTGTTCCATCGTCGTTAGGAGGCCCTGAACGTTATAACTAACTATCAGTTTTGCATCGGATTCGAAAATCTTGACTCACAGGAGAACGACCATAAGGTGCCCGAGGCAGCAATAGACCCTTGGAGACAAGTCGGCTCGAGGCCGATGTTTTGAATCTCGACGCAATTTGAGTGTTCCATCGTCATTAGGAGGCCCTGAACGTTACAATTAACTATCTGTTTTGCGTCGGATTCGAATATCTAGACTCATAGGAGAACGACCAGAAGGTGCCCGAGGCAGCAATAGACTCTTGGAGACAAGTTGGCTGAATGCCGATGTATTGAATCTCGACGCAATTTGAGCGTTCCATCGTCATTAGGAGGCCCTGATCGTTACAATTAACTACCAGTTTCGCGTCGGATTCGAAAATGTAGACTCACAGGAGACGGACCACATGGAGCCCGAGGCAGCAAAAACCCCTTGTAGACAAGTCAGCTGGAGGTCGATGAATTGACTCTCGACGCAATTTGAGTGTTGCATCGTCATTAGGAGGCCCTGAATGTTACAATTAACTGTCAGTTTTTTGTCGGGTTCGAAAATCTAGACTCACTGGAGACGGACCATAAGGTGCTCGAAGCAGCAATATCCCCTTGGGGACCAGTACGCTGGAGGACGATGTATTGAATCGCGACGTCATTAGAGTGCTCCATCGTCATTAGGAGGCCCTGAACGTCACAATTAAATATCAGTTTCGCGTCGGTTTCGAAAATCTAGACTCACAGGAGAACGACCAGAAGGTGCCCGAAGCAGCAATAGACTCTTGGAGACAAGTCGGCTGAATGCCGATGTATCGAATCTCGACGCAATTTGAGTGGTCCATCGTCATTAGGAGGCCCTGAACGTTACAATTAACTATCATTTTCGCATCGGATTCGAAAATCTACTCGCAGGAGAAGGATCATATGATGCCCGAGACAGCAATATCTCCTTGGAGACAAGTCGGCTGAAGGACGATGTATTGAATCGCGACGCAATTTGAGTGTTCCATCGTCATTAGGAGGCCCTGAACGTTACAATTAACTTTCAGTTTCGCGTCGGATTCAAGAATCTAGACTCACAGGAGACGGTCCATTTGGTGCCCGAGGCAGGAATATCCCCTTGGAGGCAAATTCGGCTGGAGGCCGATGTATTCAATCTCGACGCAATTTGAGTGTTCTATCGTCATTAGGAGGCGCTGAACGTTACAATTCACTATCATTTTTGCGTCGGATTCGAAAATCTAGACCCACAGGAGAAGGCTCATATGGTGCCCGAGACAGCAATATCTCCTTGGAGACAAGTCGGCTGGAAGACGATGTATTGAATCTCGACGCAATTTGAGTGTTCTATCGTCATTGCGAGGCGCTGAACGTTACAATTCACTATCATTTTTGCGTCGGATTCGAAAATCTAGACTCTCAGGAGAGGGCTCATATGGTGCCCGAGACAGCAATATCCCCTGGAGACAAGTCGGCTGGAGGCCGATGTATTGCATCTCGACGCAATTTGAGTGTTCCATCGTCATTAGGTGCCCCTGAACGTTACAATTAACTATCATTTTCGCGTCGGATTCGAAAATCTACTCACAGGAGGAGGATCATATGGTGCCCGAGACAGCAATATCCCCTTGGAGACAAGTCGGCTGAAGGACGATGTATTGAATCTAGACGCAATGTGAGTGTTCCATCGTCATTAGGAGAACCTGAAAGTTAGAATTAACTATCAGTTTCGCGTCGGATTCGAAGATCTAGACTCACAGGAGAACGAACATAAGGTGCCCGAGGCAGCAATAGACCCATGGAGACAAGTCGGCTGGAGGACGATGTATTGACTCTCGACGCAATTTGAGTGTTCCATTGTCATTAGGAGGCGCTGAACGTTACAATTAACTATCATTTTAGCGTCGGATTCGAAAATCTACTCAGAGGAGAAGGATCATATGATGCCCGAGACAGCAATATCCCCTAGGAGACAAGTCGGCTGAAGGACGATGTATTGAATAGCGACGCAATTTAAGTGTTCCATCGTCATTAGGAGGCCCTGACCGTTACAATTAACTATCGGTTTCGCGTCGGATTCAAGAATCTAGACTCACAGGAGACGGTCGATTTGGTGCCCGAGGCAGGAATATCCCCTTGGAGACAAATCGGCTGGAGGACGATGTATTCAATCTCGACGCAATTTGAGTGTTCTATCGTCATTAGGAGGCGTTGAACGTCACAGTTCACTATCATTTCTGCGTCGGATTCGAAAATCTAGACTCACAGGAGAAGGCTCATATGGTGCCCGAGACAGCAATATCCCCTGGAGACAAGTCGGCTGGAGGCCGATGTATTGAATCTCGACGCAATTTGAGTGTTCCATCGTCATTAGGAGGCGCTGAACGTTACAATGAACTATCATTTTTGCGTCGGATTCGAAAGTCTAGTCACAGGAGCCGGACCATATGGTGCCCGAGGCAGCAATATCCCCTTGGAGACAAGTTGGCTGGAGGCCGATGTATTGAATCTCGACGCAATTTGAGTGTTCCATCGTCATTAGGAGGCCCTGAATGTTACAATTAACTGTCAGTTTTTCGTCGGATTCGAAAGTCTAGACTCACTGGAGACGGACCATAAGGTGCCCGAAGCAGCACTATCCCCTTGGGGACCAGTCCGCTGGAGGACGATGTATTGAATCGCGACGTAATTAGAGTGCTCCATCGCCATTAGGAGGCCCTGAACGTTGCAATTAACCATCATCTTAGCGTCGGATTCGAAAATCTACTCACAGGAGAAGGATCATATGATGCCCGAGGCAGCAATATCCCCTTGGAGACAAGTCGGCTGAAGGACGATGTATTGAATAGCGACGCAATTTAAGTGTTCCATCGTCATTAGGAGGCCCTGACCGTTACAATTAACTATCAGTTTCGCGTCGGATTCAAAAATCTAGACTCACAGGAGACGGACCATTTGGTGCCCCAGGCAGCAATATCCCCTTGGAGACAAATCGGCTGGAGGACGATGTATTTAATCTCGACGCAATTTGAGTGTTCTATCGTCATTTGGAGGCCCTGAACGTTACAATTAACTATCAGTTTTGCGTCGGATTCGAAAACGTAGAATCATCGGCGACGGACCACATGGAGCCCGAGGCTGCAATATCCCCTTGTAGACAAGTCGGCTGGAGGTCGATGTATTGACTCTCGACGCAATTTGAGTGTTCCATCGTCATTAGGAGGCCCTGAACGTTATAATTAACTATCAGTTTTGCGACGGATTCGAAAATCTGGACTCACAGGAGAACGACCATAAGGTGCCCGAGGCAGCAATAGACCCTTGGAGACAAGTCGGCTGACGGACGATGTTTTGAATCTCGACGCAATTTGAGTGTTTTATCGTCATTAGGAGGCCCTGAACGTTACAATTAACTATCTGTTTTGCGTCGGATTCGAAAATCTAGACTCATAGGTGAACGACCAGAAGGTGCCCGAGGCAGCAATAGACTCTTTTAGACAAGTCGGCTGAGTGCCGATGTATTGAATCTCGACGCAATTTGAGTGTTCCATCGTCATTAGGAGGCCCTGATCGTTACAACTAACTATCAGTTTCGCGTCGGATTCAAAAATCTAGACTCACAGGAGACGGACCACATGAAGCCCGAGGCAGCAATATCCCGTTGTAGACAAGTCGGATGAAGATCGATGTATTGACTCTCGACGCAATTTGAGTGTTCCATCGTCATTAGGAGGCGCTGAACGTTACAATGAACTATCATTTTTGCGTCGGATTCAAAAATCTAGTCACAGGAGACGGACCATATGGTGCCCGAGGCAGCAATATCCCCTTGGAGACAAGTTGGCTGGAGACCGATGTATTGAATCTCGACGCAAAATGAGTGTTCCATCGTCATTAGGAGGCCCTGAATGTTAGAATTAACTGTCAGTTTTTCCTCGGATTCGAAAATCTAGACTCACTGCAGACGGACCATAAGGTGCCCGAAGCAGCACTATCCCCTTGGGGACCAGTCCGCTGGAGGACGATGTATTGAATCGCGACGTAATTAGAGTGCTCCATCGTCATTAGGAGGCCCTGAACGTTACAATTAACCATCATTTTAGCGTCGGATTCGAAAATCTACTCACAGGAGAAGGATCATATGATGCCCGAGACAGCAATATCCCCTTGGAGACAAGTCGGCTGAAGGACGATGTATTGAATAGCGACGCAATTTGAGTGTTACATCGTCATTAGGAGGCCCTGAACGTTACAATTAACTATCAGTTTCGCGTCGGTTTCAAAAATCTAGACTCACAGGAGACGGACCATTTGGTGCCCCAGGCAGCAATATCCCCTTGGAGACAAGTCGGCTGGAGGACGATGTATTCAATCTCGACGCAATTTGAGTGTTCTATCGTCATTAGGAGGCCCTGAACGTTACAATTATTTATCAGTTTTGTGTCGGATTCGAAAACGTAGAATCACCGGAGACGGACCATGTGGTGCCCGAGGCAGCGATATCCCCTCGGAGACAAGTCGGCTGGAGGACGATGTAGTAATTCTCTTCGCAATTTGAGTGTTCCTTCGTCATTAGCAGGCCCTGAACGACACAATTAACTATCTGTTTTGCGTCGGATTCGACAACCTAGACTCACAGGAGAGCGACCATAAGGTGTCCGAGGCAGCAATACACCCTTGGAGACAAGTCGGCTCGAGGCCGATGTATTGAATCTCGACGCAATTTGAGTGTTCCATCGTCACTAGGAGGCCCTGAACGTATCAATTAACTATCAGTTTCGCGTCGGATTCGAAAATGTAGACTCACAGGAGACGGACCACATGGAGCCCGAGGCAGCAATATCCCCTTGTAGACAAGTCGGCTGGAGGTCGATGTATTGACTCTCGACGCTATTTGAGTGTTCCATCGTCATTACGAGGCCCTGAACGTTACAAATACCTATCATTTTTGCGTCTGATTCGAAAATCTAGACTCACAGGAGACGAACCATATGGTGCCCGAGGCAGCAATATCACCTTGGAGGCAAGTTGCTGGATGCCGATGTATTGAATCTCGACGCAATTTGAGTGTTCCATTTTCATTAGGAGGCCCTGAACATTACAATTAACTATCAGTTTTGCGTCGGATTCGAAAATCTAGACTCACAGGGAAACGACCATAAGGTGCCCGAGGCATCAATAGACCCTTGGAGACAAGTCGGCTGAAGGACGCTGTATTGAATCTCGACGCAATTTGAGAGTTCCATCGTCATTAGGAGGCCCTGAACGTTACAATTAACTATCAGTTTTGCGTCGGATTCGAAAATCTAGACTCACAGGAGAACGATCATAAGGTGCCCCAGGCAGCAATTGACTCTTGGAGGAATGTGGGCTGGAGGACGATGTATTGGATCGCGACGCAATTTGAGTGTTCCATCGTAACTAGGAGGCCCTGAATGTTACAATTAACTATCAGTTTGTCGTCGGATTCGCAAATCTAGACACACTGGAGACGGACCATAAGGTGCCTGAATCAGCAATATCCTCTTGGAGACCAGTCCGCTGGAGGACGATGTATTGGATCGCGACGCAATTTGAGTGCTCTATCGTCATTAGGAGGCCCTGAACGTTACGATTAACTATCAGTTTTGCGTTGGATTCGAAAATCTAGACTCACAGGAGAACGATCATAAGGTGCCCGAGGCAGCAAAAGACCCTTGGAGACAAGTCGGCTGAAGGACGATGTATTGAATAGCGAGGCAATTTGAGTGTTCCATCGCCATTAGCAGGCCCTGAATGTTACAATTAACTATTAGTTTCGCGTCGGATTCAAAAATCTAGACTCACAGGAGACGGACCATTTGGTGCCCCAGTCAGCAATATCCCCTTGGAGACAAATCGGCTGGAGGACGATGTTACGAATCTCGACGCAATTTGAGTGCTCTATCGTCATTAGGAGGCCCTGAACGTTACGATTAACTATCAGTTTTGCGTTGGATTCGAAAATCTAGACTCACAGGAGAACGATCATAAGGTGCCCGAGGCAGCAAAAGACCCTTGGAGACAAGTCGGCTGACGGACGATGTATTGTATCTCGACTCAATTTGAGTGTTCCATCGTCATTAGGAGGCCCTGAACGTTACAATTAACTATCAGTTTCGCGTCGGATTCAATGATCTAGACTCACAGGAGAACGGCCATAAGGTGCCAGAGACAGCAATAGAGCCTTGGAGACAAGTCGGCTGAAGGACGATGTATTGAATCCTGACGCAATTTGAGTGTTCCATCGTCATTAGGAGGCCCTGAACGTTACGATTAACTATCAGTTTTGCGTTGGATTCGAAAATCTACACTCACAGGAGAACGACCATAAGGTGCCCGAGGCTGCAATAGTCCCTTGGAGACTAGTCGGCTGGAGAACGATGTATTGAATCTCGACGCAATTTGAGTGTTCCATCGTCATTAGGAGGCTCCGAACATTACAATTAACTATCATTTTAGCGTCGGATTCGAAAATCTACTCACAGGAGAAGGATCATATGGTGCCCAAGACAGCAATATCCACTTGGAAACAAGTCGGCTGAAATACGATGTATTGAATCTCGACGCAATTTGAGTGTTCCATCGTCATTAGGAGGCACTGAACGTTACAATTAACTATCAGTTTCGCGTCGGATTCAATGATCTAGACTCACAGGAGAACGACCATAAGGTGCCAGAGACAGCAATAGAGCCTTGGAGACAAGTCGGCTGAAGGACGATGTATTGAATCCTGACGCAATTTGAGTGTTCCATCGACATTAGGAGGCGCTGAACGTTACAATTAACTATCATTTTAGCGGTGGATTCGAAAATCTACTCACAGGAGAAGGATCATATGGTGCCTGAGGCAGCAATATCCCCTTGGAGAACAGTCCGCTGGAGGACGATGTATTGAATCGCGACGCAATTTGCGTGCTCCATTGTCATTTGGAGGCCCTGAACATTACAATTAACTATCAGTTTTGTGTCGGATTCGAAAACGTAGAATCACCGGAGACGGACTATGTGATGATCGAGGTAGCGGTATCCCCTTGGAGATAACTCAGCTGGAGGACGATGTAGTGAATCTCGACGCAATTTGAGGGTACCATCGTCATTATGTGGTGCAGAACGATGCAATTAACTATCATTTTTGCGTCGGATTTGAAAATCTAGACTAACAGGGGAACGACCACAAGGTGCCCGAGGCAGCAATATCCCCTTGCAGACCAGTCCGCTGGAAGACGATGTATTGAATCGCGACGCAATTTGAGTGCTCCATCGTCATTAGGAGGCCCTGAACGTTACAATTAACTATCTGTTTTGCGTCGGATTCGAAAATCTAGACTCACAGGAGAACGACCATAAGGTGCCCGAGGCAGCAATAGACCCTTGGAGGCAAGTCGGCTGGAGGACGATGTATTGAATCTCGATGCCATTTGAGTGTTTCCACGTCTTTAGGAGGCCCTGAACGTTACGATTAACAATCAGTTTTGTGTCGGATTCGAAAATCTAGACTCACAGGAGACGGACCATATGGTGCCCGAGGCAGCAATATCCCCTTGGAGACAAGTTGGCTGGCGGCCGATGTATTGAATCTCGACGCAATTTGAGTGTTCCATCGTCATTAGGAGGCCCTGAATGTTACAATTAACTGTCAGTTTTTCGTCGGATTCGAAAATCTAGACACACTGGAGCCGTACAATCAGGTGCCCGAAGCAGCAATATCCCCTTGGGGACCAGTCCGCTGGAGGACGATGTATTGAATGGCGACGTAATTAGAGTGCTCCATCGTCATTAGGAGGCCCTGAACGTTACAATTAACCATCATTTAAGCGTCGGATTCGAAATTCTACTCACAGGAGAAGGATCATATGATGCCCGAGACAGCAATATCCCCTTGGAGACAAGTCGGCTGAAGGACGATGTATTGAATAGCGACGCAATTTGAGTGTTCCATCGTCTTTAGGAGGCCCTGAACGTTACAATTAATTATCAGTTTCGCGTCGGATTCAAAAATCTAGACTCACAGGAGACGGACCATTTGGTGCCCCAGGCAGAAATATCCCCTTGGAGACAAATCGGCTGGAGGACGATGTATTCAATCTAGACGCAATGTGAGTGTTCCATCGTCATTAGGAGGCCCTGAACGTTACAATTAACTATCAGTTTCGCGTCGGATTCGAAAATCGAGACTCACAGGAGAACGCCCATAAGGTGCCAGAGGCAGCAATAGACCCTTGGAGACAAGTCGGCTCGAGGCCGATGTTACGAATCTCGACGCAATTTGAGTGTTCCATTGCCATTAGGAGGCCCTGATCGTTACAATTAACTATCAGTTTTGCGTCGGGTTCGAAATTCTAGACTCACAGGAGAACGATCATAAGGTGCCCGAAGCAGCAATAGACTCTACATCTACATTGATACTCCGCAAGCCACCCAACGGTGTGTGGCGGGGGGCACTTTACGTGTACTGTCATTACCTCCCTTTCCTGTTCCAGTCGCGTATGGTTCGCGGGAAGAACGACTGTCTGAAAGCCTCCGTGCGCGCTCTAATCTCTCTAATTTTACATTCGTGATCTCCTCGGGAAGTATGAGTAGGGGGAAGCAATATATTCGATACCTCATCCAGAAACGCACCCTCTCGAAACCTGGCGAGCAAGCTACACCGCGATGCAGAGCGCCTCTCTTGCAGAGTCTGCCACTTGAGTTTATTAAACATCTCCGTAACGCTATCACGGTTACCAAATAACCCAGTGACGAAACGCGCCGCTCTTCTTTGGATCTTCTCTATCTCCTCCGTCAACCCGACCTGGTACGGATCCCACACTGATGAGCAATACTCAAGTATAGGTCGAACGAGTGTTTTGTAAGCCACCTCCTTTGTTGATGGACTACATTTTCTAAGCACTCTCCCAATGAATCTCAACCTGGTACCCGCCTTACCAACAATTAGTTTTATATGATCATTCCACCTCAAATCGTTCCGTACGCATACTCCCAGATTTTTTACAGAAGTAACTCTTGAAGACCAGTCCGCTGGAGGACGATGTATTGAATCGCGACGCAATTTGAGTGCTCCGTCGTCATTAGGAGGCCCTGAACGTTACAATTAACTATCAGTTTTGCGTCGGATTCGAAAACGTAGAATCACTGGAGACGGACCATGTGGTGCCCGAGGCAGCGATATCCCCTCGGAGACAAGTCGGCTGGAGGACGATGTAGTGAATCTCGACGCAATTTGAGTGTTCATTCGTCATTAGGAGGCCCTGAACGACACAATTAACTATCTGTTTTGCGTCGGATTCGAAAAACTAGACTCACAGGAGACGGACCACATGGAGCCCGAGGCAGCAATGTCCCCTTTTAGACAAAACGGCTGGAGGTCGATGTATTGACTCCTGACGCAAATTGGTTGTTCCATCGTTATTATGAGGCGCTGAACGATACAATTAACTATCACTTTTGCGTCGGATTCAAAAATCTAGACTCACAGGGGAACGACCATAAGGGGCCCGAGGCAGCAATAGACCCTTGCAGACAAGTCGGCTGAAGGACGATGTATTTAATCTCGACGCAATTTGAGTGTTCCATCGTCTTTAGGAGGCCGATGTACTGAATCTCGACGCAATTTGAGTGATCCATCGTCATTAGGAGGCCCTGAATGTTACAATTAACTATCAGTTTTTCGTCAGATTCGAAAATCTAGACTCACTGGAGACGGACCATAAGGTGCCCGAGGCAGCAATAGACCCTTGGAGACAAGTCGGCTCGAAGCCGATGTATTGACTCTCGACGCAATTTGAGTGTTCCATCGTCATTAGGAGGCGCTGAACGTTACAATTAAGCATCTTTCTCGCGTCGGATTCGAAAATCTAGGCTCACAGGAGAAGGACCATATGGTGCCCGAGGTAGCAATATACCCTTGGAGGCAAGTCGGCTGGAGGACGATGTATTGAATCTCGACGCCATTTGAGTGTTTCATCGTCTTTAGGAGCCCTGAACGTTACGATTAACAATCAGTTTTGCGTCGGATTTGAAAATCTAAACTCACAGGAGAAGGATCATATGGTGCCCGAGTCAGCAATATCCCCTTGGAAACAAGTAGGCTGGTGGCCATGTATTGGTTCTCGACGCAATTTTAGTGTTCCATCGTCATTAGGTGGCCCTGAACGTTACAATTAACTATTAGTTTTGCGACGCGTTCGAAAATCTAGACTCACAGGGGAACGACCATAAGGTGCCCGAGGTAGCAATAGACCCTTGCAGACAGTTCGGCTGAACGACGATGTATTTAATCTCGACGCAATTTGAGTGCTCCATCGTCTTTAGGAGGCCCTGAACGTTACAATTAACTATCAGTTTCGAGTCGGATTCAAAAATCTAGACTTTCAAGAGAAGGATCATATGGTGCCCGAGACAGCAATATCCCCTTGGAGGCAAGTCGGCTGGAGGCCATGTATTGAATCTCGACGCAATTTGAGTGTTCCATCGTCATTAGGTGGCCCGGAATGTTGCAATTAACTATCAGTTTTGCGTCGGGTTCGAAAATCTAGACTCACAGGAGAACGATCATAATGTGCACGAGGCAGCAATAGACTCTTGGAGACAAGTCGTCTGGAGGACGATGTATTGGATCACGACGCAATTTGAGTGTTTCATCGTCATTAGGAGGCCCTGTATGTTACAATTAACTATCGGTTTTTCGTCGGATTCGAAAACCTAGACTCACTGAAGACGGACCATAAGGTGCCCGAGGCAGTAATATCAGCTTGGAGACCAGTCCGCTGGAAGACGATGTATTGTATCGCGACGCAATTTGAGTGCTCCACCGTCATTTGGAGGCAATGAACGTTCCATTTAACTATCAGTTTTGCGTGGGATTCGAAAACGTAGAATAACCGGAGACGGACGATGTGGTGCCCGAGGCAGCGATATCCCCTTGGAGACAAGTCGGCTGGAGGACGATGTATTGAATCTCGACGCAATTTGAGTGTTCCTTCGTCATTAGGAGGCCCTGAACGTTACAATTAACAATCAGTTTAGCGTCGGATTAGAAAATCTAGACTCACAGGAGAACGACCATAAGGTGCCCGAGGCAGCAATAGACACTTGGAGACAAGTCGGCTGAAGGACGATGTATTGAATCTCGACGCAATTTGAGTGTACCATCGTCTTTAGGAGGCCCTGAACGTTTCAATTAACTATCAGTTTCGCTTCGGATTCAAAAATCTAGACTCACAGGCGAACGACCATAAAATTCCCGAGGCAGCAATAGACTCTTAGAGACAAACCGTCTGAAGGATGATGTATTGAATTTCGACGCAATTAGAGTGTTCCATCGCCATTTGGAGGCCCTGAACGTTACAATTAACTATCAGTTTTGCGTCGGATTCGAAAATCTAGACTCACTGGAGACGGGCCATAAGTTGCACGAAGCAGCAACATCCCCTTGGAGACCAGCCCACTGGAGAACGATGTATTGAATCGCGAAGCAATTTGAGTGCTCCATCGTCATTTGGAGGCCCTGAACGTTACAATTATCTATCTGTTATGTGTCGGATTCGAAAATCTAGACTCACAGGAGATCGACCACAAGGTGCCCGTGGCAGCAACAGACCCTTCGAGTCAAGTCGGCTGGAGGACGATGTATTGAATCTTGACGCAATTTGAGTGCTCCATCGTCATTAGGAGGCCCTGAACTTTACAATTAACTATCAGCTATGTGTCGGATTCGAAAATCTAGACTCACAGGAGATCGACCACAAAATGCCCAAGGCAGCAATAGACGCTTGGAGACAAGTCGGCTGAAGGACGATGTATTGAATCTCGACGCTATTTGAGTGTTCCATCGTCATTAGGAGGCGCTGAACGTTTCAATTAACTATCATTTTAGCGTCGGATTCGAAAATCTAGATTCACAGGAGAACGATCATAACGTGCCCCAGGCAGCAATAGACCCTTGGAGACAAGTCGGCTGGAGGACGATGTATTGGATCGCGACGCAATTTCAGTGTTCCATCGTAACTAGGAGGCCTTGAATGTTACAGTTAACTATCAGTTTTTCGTCGGATTCGAAAATCTAGACTCACTGGAGACGGGCCATAAGGTGCACGAAGCAGCAACATCCCCTTGGAGACCAGCCCGCTGGAGAACGATGTATTGAATCGCGAAGCAATTTGAGTGCTCCATCGTCATTTGGAGGCCCTGAACGTTACAATTATCTATCTGTTATGTGTCGGCTTCGAAAATCTAGACTCACAGGAGATCGACCACAAGGTGCCCGAGGCAGCAATAGACGCTTGGAGACGAGTCGGCTGAAGGACGATGTATTGAATCTCGATGCAATTTGAGTGTTCCAATGTCATTAGGAGGCCCTGAACGTTACAATTAACTATCAGTTTCGCGTCGGATTCGAAAATCAAGACTCACAGGAGAACGACCATAAGGTGTCCGAGGCAGCAATAGACTCTTGGAGACAAGTCGGCTGGAGGATGATGTATTGAATCTCATCGCAGTTTGAGTGTTCCATCGCCATTAGGAGGCCCTGACGTTACAACTAACTATCAGTTTCCCGTGGGATTCGAGAATCTAGACTCACAGGAGACGGACCATATGGTGCCCGTGGCAGCAATATCACCTTGGAGACAAGTCGGCTCGAGGACGATGTATTGAATCTCGACGCAATTTGAGTGTTCCATCGTCATTAGGAGGCCCTGAACTTTACAATTAACTATCAGTATCTCGTCGCATTCGAAAATAACGACTCACAGGAGACGGACTATGTGGTGCCCGAGGCAGCAATATCTCCTTGGAGACAAGTCGGCTGGAGGACGATAGATTGAATCTCGACGGAATTTGGGTGTTCCATCGTCATTAGGAGGCCCTGAACTTTACAATTAACTATCAGTTAAGAGTCGAATTCGAAAATCTAGACTCACAGGAGAACGACCACAAGGTGCCCGAGGCAGCAATAGACGCTTAGAGACAAGGCGGCTGGAGGCCGATGTATTGAATCTCGACGCAATTTGAGTGTTCCATCGTCATTAGGAGGCCCTGAACGTTACAATTAACTGTCAGTTTCGCGTCGGATTCGAAAATCTAGACTCACAGGAGACGGACCACATGGAGCCCGAGGCAGCAATGTCCCCTTTTAGACAAAACGGCTGGAGGTCGATGTATTGACTCCTGACGCAAATTGGTTGTTCCATCGTTATTATGAGGCGCTGAACGATACAATTAACTATCACTTTTGCGTCGGATTCAAAAATCTAGACTCACAGGGGAACGACCATAAGGGGCCCGAGGCAGCAATAGACCCTTGCAGACAAGTCGGCTGAAGGACGATGTATTTAATCTCGACGCAATTTGAGTGTTCCATCGTCTTTAGGAGGCCGATGTACTGAATCTCGACGCAATTTGAGTGATCCATCGTCATTAGGAGGCCCTGAATGTTACAATTAACTATCAGTTTTTCGTCAGATTCGAAAATCTAGACTCACTGGAGACGGACCATAAGGTGCCCGAGGCAGCAATAGACCCTTGGAGACAAGTCGGCTCGAAGCCGATGTATTGACTCTCGACGCAATTTGAGTGTTCCATCGTCATTAGGAGGCGCTGAACGTTACAATTAAGCATCTTTCTCGCGTCGGATTCGAAAATCTAGGCTCACAGGAGAAGGACCATATGGTGCCCGAGGTAGCAATATACCCTTGGAGGCAAGTCGGCTGGAGGACGATGTATTGAATCTCGACGCCATTTGAGTGTTTCATCGTCTTTAGGAGCCCTGAACGTTACGATTAACAATCAGTTTTGCGTCGGATTTGAAAATCTAAACTCACAGGAGAAGGATCATATGGTGCCCGAGTCAGCAATATCCCCTTGGAAACAAGTAGGCTGGTGGCCATGTATTGGTTCTCGACGCAATTTTAGTGTTCCATCGTCATTAGGTGGCCCTGAACGTTACAATTAACTATTAGTTTTGCGACGCGTTCGAAAATCTAGACTCACAGGGGAACGACCATAAGGTGCCCGAGGTAGCAATAGACCCTTGCAGACAGTTCGGCTGAACGACGATGTATTTAATCTCGACGCAATTTGAGTGCTCCATCGTCTTTAGGAGGCCCTGAACGTTACAATTAACTATCAGTTTCGAGTCGGATTCAAAAATCTAGACTTTCAAGAGAAGGATCATATGGTGCCCGAGACAGCAATATCCCCTTGGAGGCAAGTCGGCTGGAGGCCATGTATTGAATCTCGACGCAATTTGAGTGTTCCATCGTCATTAGGTGGCCCGGAATGTTGCAATTAACTATCAGTTTTGCGTCGGGTTCGAAAATCTAGACTCACAGGAGAACGATCATAATGTGCACGAGGCAGCAATAGACTCTTGGAGACAAGTCGTCTGGAGGACGATGTATTGGATCACGACGCAATTTGAGTGTTTCATCGTCATTAGGAGGCCCTGTATGTTACAATTAACTATCGGTTTTTCGTCGGATTCGAAAACCTAGACTCACTGAAGACGGACCATAAGGTGCCCGAGGCAGTAATATCAGCTTGGAGACCAGTCCGCTGGAAGACGATGTATTGTATCGCGACGCAATTTGAGTGCTCCACCGTCATTTGGAGGCAATGAACGTTCCATTTAACTATCAGTTTTGCGTGGGATTCGAAAACGTAGAATAACCGGAGACGGACGATGTGGTGCCCGAGGCAGCGATATCCCCTTGGAGACAAGTCGGCTGGAGGACGATGTATTGAATCTCGACGCAATTTGAGTGTTCCTTCGTCATTAGGAGGCCCTGAACGTTACAATTAACAATCAGTTTAGCGTCGGATTAGAAAATCTAGACTCACAGGAGAACGACCATAAGGTGCCCGAGGCAGCAATAGACACTTGGAGACAAGTCGGCTGAAGGACGATGTATTGAATCTCGACGCAATTTGAGTGTACCATCGTCTTTAGGAGGCCCTGAACGTTTCAATTAACTATCAGTTTCGCTTCGGATTCAAAAATCTAGACTCACAGGCGAACGACCATAAAATTCCCGAGGCAGCAATAGATTCTTAGAGACAAACCGTCTGAAGGATGATGTATTGAATTTCGACGCAATTAGAGTGTTCCATCGCCATTTGGAGGCCCTGAACGTTACAATTAACTATCAGTTTTGCGTCGGATTCGAAAATCTAGACTCACTGGAGACGGGCCATAAGTTGCACGAAGCAGCAACATCCCCTTGGAGACCAGCCCACTGGAGAACGATGTATTGAATCGCGAAGCAATTTGAGTGCTCCATCGTCATTTGGAGGCCCTGAACGTTACAATTATCTATCTGTTATGTGTCGGATTCGAAAATCTAGACTCACAGGAGATCGACCACAAGGTGCCCGTGGCAGCAACAGACCCTTCGAGTCAAGTCGGCTGGAGGACGATGTATTGAATCTTGACGCAATTTGAGTGCTCCATCGTCATTAGGAGGCCCTGAACTTTACAATTAACTATCAGCTATGTGTCGGATTCGAAAATCTAGACTCACAGGAGATCGACCACAAAATGCCCAAGGCAGCAATAGACGCTTGGAGACAAGTCGGCTGAAGGACGATGTATTGAATCTCGACGCTATTTGAGTGTTCCATCGTCATTAGGAGGCGCTGAACGTTTCAATTAACTATCATTTTAGCGTCGGATTCGAAAATCTAGATTCACAGGAGAACGATCATAACGTGCCCCAGGCAGCAATAGACCCTTGGAGACAAGTCGGCTGGAGGACGATGTATTGGATCGCGACGCAATTTCAGTGTTCCATCGTAACTAGGAGGCCTTGAATGTTACAGTTAACTATCAGTTTTTCGTCGGATTCGAAAATCTAGACTCACTGGAGACGGGCCATAAGGTGCACGAAGCAGCAACATCCCCTTGGAGACCAGCCCGCTGGAGAACGATGTATTGAATCGCGAAGCAATTTGAGTGCTCCATCGTCATTTGGAGGCCCTGAACGTTACAATTATCTATCTGTTATGTGTCGGCTTCGAAAATCTAGACTCACAGGAGATCGACCACAAGGTGCCCGAGGCAGCAATAGACGCTTGGAGACGAGTCGGCTGAAGGACGATGTATTGAATCTCGATGCAATTTGAGTGTTCCAATGTCATTAGGAGGCCCTGAACGTTACAATTAACTATCAGTTTCGCGTCGGATTCGAAAATCAAGACTCACAGGAGAACGACCATAAGGTGTCCGAGGCAGCAATAGACTCTTGGAGACAAGTCGGCTGGAGGATGATGTATTGAATCTCATCGCAGTTTGAGTGTTCCATCGCCATTAGGAGGCCCTGACGTTACAACTAACTATCAGTTTCCCGTGGGATTCGAGAATCTAGACTCACAGGAGACGGACCATATGGTGCCCGTGGCAGCAATATCACCTTGGAGACAAGTCGGCTCGAGGACGATGTATTGAATCTCGACGCAATTTGAGTGTTCCATCGTCATTAGGAGGCCCTGAACTTTACAATTAACTATCAGTATCTCGTCGGATTCGAAAATAACGACTCACAGGAGACGGACTATGTGGTGCCCGAGGCAGCAATATCTCCCTGGAGACAAGTCGGCTGGAGGACGATAGATTGAATCTCGGCGGAATTTGGGTGTTCCATCGTCATTAGGAGGCCCTGAACTTTACAATTAACTATCAGTTAAGAGTCGAATTCGAAAATCTAGACTCACAGGAGAACGACCACAAGGTGCCCGAGGCAGCAATAGACGCTTAGAGACAAGGCGGCTGGAGGCCGATGTATTGAATCTCGACGCAATTTGAGTGTTCCATCGTCATTAGGAGGCCCTGAACGTTACAATTAACTGTCAGTTTCGCGTCGGATTCGAAAATCTAGACTCACAGGAGACGGACCACATGGAGCCCGAGGCAACAATATCCCCTTGTAGACATGTCGGCTGGAGGATGATGTATTGACTCTCAACGCAATTTGAATGTTCCATCGTCATTATGAGGCGCTGAACAGTACAATTAACTATCATTTTTTCGTCGGATTCGAAAATCTAGACTCACAGGAGAAGGACCATATGGTGCCCGAGGCAGCAATATCCCCTTGGAGACCAGTCCGCTGGAGAACTATGTATCGAGTCGCGACGCAATTTGAGTGCTCCATCGTCATAAGGAGGCGCTGAACGTTACAATTAACTATCTGCTTTGCGTCGGATTCGAAAATCTAGACTCACAGGAGAACGACTATAAGCTGCACGAGGCAGCAATAGACCCTTGGAGGCAAGTCGGCTGGAGGACGATGTATTGAATCTCGATGCCATTTGAGTGTTTCAACGTCTTTAGGAGGCCCTGAACGTTACGATTAACAATCAGTTTTGTGTCGGATTCGAAAATCTAGACTCACAGGAGACGGACCATATGGTGCCCGAGGCAGCAATATCCCCTTGGAGACAAGTTGGCTGGAGGCCGATGTATTGAATCTCGACGCAATTTGAGTGTTCCATCGTCATTAGGAGGCCCTGAATGTTACAATTAACTGTCAGTTTTTCGTCGGATTCGAAAATCTAGACACACTGGAGACGGACAATCAGGTGCCCGAAGCAGCAATATCCCCTTGGGGACCAGTCCGCTGGAGGACGATGTATTGAATGGCGACGTAATTAGAGTGCTCCATCGTCATTAGGAGGCCCTGAACGTTACAATTAACCATCATTTAAGCGTCGGATTCGAAATTCTACTCACAGGAGAAGGATCATATGATGCCCGAGACAGCAATATCCCCTTGGAGACAAGTCGGCTGAAGGACGATGTATTGAATAGCGACGCAATTTGAGTGTTCCATCGTCATTAGGAGGCCCTGAACGTTACAATTAATTATCAGTTTCGCGTCGGATTCAAAAATCTAGACTCACAGGAGACGGACCATTTGGTGCCCCAGGCAGCAATATCCCCTTGGAGACAAATCGGCTGGAGGACGATGTATTCAATCTAGACGCAATGTGAGTGTTCCATCGTCATTAGGAGGCCCTGAACGTTACAATTAACTATCAGTTTCGCGTCGGATTCGAAAATCGAGACTCACAGGAGAACGCCCATAAGGTGCCAGAGGCAGCAATAGACCCTTGGAGACAAGTCGGCTCGAGGCCGATGTTACGAATCTCGACGCAATTTGAGTGTTCCATCGTCATTAGGAGGCCCTGAATGTTACAATTAACTGTCAGTTTTTCGTCGGATTCGAAAATCTAGACACACTGGAGACGGACAATCAGGTGCCCGAAGCAGCAATATCCCCTTGGGGACCAGTCCGCTGGAGGACGATGTATTGAATGGCGACGTAATTAGAGTGCTCCATCGTCATTAGGAGGCCCTGAACGTTACAATTAACCATCATTTAAGCGTCGGATTCGAAATTCTACTCACAGGAGAAGGATCATATGATGCCCGAGACAGCAATATCCCCTTGGAGACAAGTCGGCTGAAGGACGATGTATTGAATCTCGACGCTATTTGAGTGTTCCATCGTCATTAGGAGGCGCTGAACGTTTCAATTAACTATCATTTTAGCGTCGGATTCGAAAATCTAGATTCACAGGAGAACGATCATAACGTGCCCCAGGCAGCAATAGACCCTTGGAGACAAGTCGGCTGGAGGACGATGTATTGGATCGCGACGCAATTTCAGTGTTCCATCGTAACTAGGAGGCCTTGAATGTTACAGTTAACTATCAGTTTTTCGTCGGATTCGAAAATCTAGACTCACTGGAGACGGGCCATAAGGTGCACGAAGCAGCAACATCCCCTTGGAGACCAGCCCGCTGGAGAACGATGTATTGAATCGCGAAGCAATTTGAGTGCTCCATCGTCATTTGGAGGCCCTGAACGTTACAATTATCTATCTGTTATGTGTCGGATTCGAAAATCTAGACTCACAGGAGATCGACCACAAGGTGCCCGAGGCAGCAATAGACGCTTGGAGACGAGTCGGCTGAAGGACGATGTATTGAATCTCGATGCAATTTGAGTGTTCCAATGTCATTAGGAGGCCCTGAACGTTACAATTAACTATCAGTTTCGCGTCGGATTCGAAAATCAAGACTCACAGGAGAACGACCATAAGGTGTCCGAGGCAGCAATAGACTCTTGGAGACAAGTCGGCTGGAGGATGATGTATTGAATCTCATCGCAGTTTGAGTGTTCCATCGCCATTAGGAGGCCCTGACGTTACAACTAACTATCAGTTTCCCGTGGGATTCGAGAATCTAGACTCACAGGAGACGGACCATATGGTGCCCGTGGCAGCAATATCACCTTGGAGACAAGTCGGCTCGAGGACGATGTATTGAATCTCGACGCAATTTGAGTGTTCCATCGTCATTAGGAGGCCCTGAACTTTACAATTAACTATCAGTATCTCGTCGGATTCGAAAATAACGACTCACAGGAGACGGACTATGTGGTGCCCGAGGCAGCAATATCTCCTTGGAGACAAGTCGGCTGGAGGACGATAGATTGAATCTCGACGGAATTTGGGTGTTCCATCGTCATTAGGAGGCCCTGAACTTTACAATTAACTATCAGTTAAGAGTCGAATTCGAAAATCTAGACTCACAGGAGAACGACCACAAGGTGCCCGAGGCAGCAATAGACGCTTAGAGACAAGGCGGCTGGAGGCCGATGTATTGAATCTCGACGCAATTTGAGTGTTCCATCGTCATTAGGAGGCCCTGAACGTTACAATTAACTGTCAGTTTCGCGTCGGATTCGAAAATCTTGACTCACAGGAGACGGACCACATGGAGCCCGAGGCAACAATATCCCCTTGTAGACATGTCGGCTGGAGGATGATGTATTGACTCTCAACGCAATTTGAATGTTCCATCGTCATTATGAGCCGCTGAACAGTACAATTAACTATCATTTTTTCGTCGGATTCGAAAATCTAGACTCACAGGAGAAGGACCATATGGTGCCCGAGGCAGCAATATCCCCTTGGAGACCAGTCCGCTGGAGAACTATGTATCGAGTCGCGACGCAATTTGAGTGCTCCATCGTCATAAGGAGGCGCTGAACGTTACAATTAACTATCTGCTTTGCGTCGGATTCGAAAATCTAGACTCACAGGAGAACGACTATAAGCTGCACGAGGCAGCAATAGACCCTTGGAGGCAAGTCGGCTGGAGGACGATGTATTGAATCTCGATGCCATTTGAGTGTTTCAACGTCTTTAGGAGGCCCTGAACGTTACGATTAACAATCAGTTTTGTGTCGGATTCGAAAATCTAGACTCACAGGAGACGGACCATATGGTGCCCGAGGCAGCAATATCCCCTTGGAGACAAGTTGGCTGGAGGCCGATGTATTGAATCTCGACGCAATTTGAGTGTTCCATCGTCATTAGGAGGCCCTGAATGTTACAATTAACTGTCAGTTTTTCGTCGGATTCGAAAATCTAGACACACTGGAGACGGACAATCAGGTGCCCGAAGCAGCAATATCCCCTTGGGGACCAGTCCGCTGGAGGACGATGTATTGAATGGCGACGTAATTAGAGTGCTCCATCGTCATTAGGAGGCCCTGAACGTTACAATTAACCATCATTTAAGCGTCGGATTCGAAATTCTACTCACAGGAGAAGGATCATATGATGCCCGAGACAGCAATATCCCCTTGGAGACAAGTCGGCTGAAGGACGATGTATTGAATAGCGACGCAATTTGAGTGTTCCATCGTCATTAGGAGGCCCTGAACGTTACAATTAATTATCAGTTTCGCGTCGGATTCAAAAATCTAGACTCACAGGAGACGGACCATTTGGTGCCCCAGGCAGCAATATCCCCTTGGAGACAAATCGGCTGGAGGACGATGTATTCAATCTAGACGCAATGTGAGTGTTCCATCGTCATTAGGAGGCCCTGAACGTTACAATTAACTATCAGTTTCGCGTCGGATTCGAAAATCGAGACTCACAGGAGAACGCCCATAAGGTGCCAGAGGCAGCAATAGACCCTTGGAGACAAGTCGGCTCGAGGCCGATGTTACGAATCTCGACGCAATTTGAGTGTTCCATTGCCATTAGGAGGCCCTGATCGTTACAATTAACTATCAGTTTTGCGTCGGGTTCGAAATTCTAGACTCACAGGAGAACGATCATAAGGTGCCCGAAGCAGCAATAGACTCTACACCTACATTGATACTCCGCAAGCCACCCAACGGTGTGTGGCGGGGGGCACTTTAAGTGCCACTGTCATTACCTCCCTTTCCTGTTCCAGTCGCGTATGGTTCGCGGGAAGAACGACTGTCTGAAAGCCTCCGTGCGCGCTCTAATCTCTCTAATTTTACATTCGTGATCTCCTCGGGAAGTATGAGTAGGGGGAAGCAATATATTCGATACCTCATCCAGAAACGCACCCTCTCGAAACCTGGCGAGCAAGCTACACCGCGATGCACAGTGCCTCTCTTGCAGAGTCTGCCACTTGAGTTTATTAAACATCTCCGTAACGCTATCACGGTTACCAAATAACCCAGTGACGAAACGCGCCGCTCTTCTTTGGATCTTCTCTATCTCCTCCGTCAACCCGACCTGGTACGGATCCCACACTAATGAGCAATACTCAAGTATAGGTCGAACGAGTGTTTTGTAAGCCACCTCCTTTGTTGATGGACTACATTTTCTAAGCACTCTCCCAATGAATCTCAACCTGGTACCCGCCTTACCAACAATTAGTTTTATATGATCATTCCACCTCAAATCGTTCCGTACGCATACTCCCAGATTTTTTACAGAAGTAACTCTTGAAGACCAGTCCGCTGGAGGACGATGTATTGAATCGCGACGCAATTTGAGTGATCCATCGTCATTAGGAGGCCCTGAATGTTACAATTAACTATCAGTTTTTCGTCAGATTCGAAAATCTAGACTCACTGGAGACGGACCATAAGGTGCCCGAGGCAGCAATAGACCCTTGGAGACAAGTCGGCTCGAAGCCGATGTATTGACTCTCGACGCAATTTGAGTGTTCCATCGTCATTAGGAGGCGCTGAACGTTACAATTTAGCATCTTTCTCGCGTCGGATTCGAAAATCTAGGCTCACGGGAGAAGGACCATATGGTGCCCGAGGTAGCAATATACCCATGGAGGCAAGTCGGCTGGAGGACGATGTATTGAATCTCGACGCCATTTGAGTGTTTCATCGTCTTTAGGAGGCCCTGAACGTTACGATTAACAATCAGTTTTGCGTCGGATTCGAAAATCTAAACTCACAGGAGAAGGATCATATGGTGCCCGAGTCAGCAATATCCCCTTGGAAACAAGTAGGCTGGAGGCCACGTATTGGTTCTCGACGCAATTTTAGTGTTCCATCGTCATTAGGTGGCCCTGAACGTTACAATTAACTATTAGTTTTGCGTCGCGTTCGAAAATCTAGACTCACAGGGGAACGACCATAAGGTGCCCGAGGTAGCAATAGACCCTTGCAGACAGTTCGGCTGAACGACGATGTATTTAATCTCGACGCAATTTGAGTGCTCCATCGTCTTTAGGAGGCCCTGAACGTTACAATTAACTATCAGTTTCGAGTCGGATTCAAAAATCTAGACTTTCAGGAGAAGGATCATGTGGTGCCCGAGACAGCAATATCCCCTTGGAGACAAGTCGGCTGGAGGCCATGTATTGAATCTCGACGCAATTTGAGTGTTCCATCGTCATTAGGTGGCCCGGAATGTTGCAATTAACTATCAGTTTTGCGTCGGGTTCGAAAATCTAGACTCACAGGAGAACGATCATAATGTGCACGAGGCAGCAATAGACTCTTGGAGACAATTCGTCTGGAGGACGATGTATTGGATCACGACGCAATTTGAGTGTTCCTTCGTCATTAGGAGGCCCTGAACGTTACAATTAACAATCAGTTTAGCGTCGGATTAGAAAATCTAGACTCACAGGAGAACGACCATAAGGTGCCCGAGGCAGCAATAGACACTTGGAGACAAGTCAGCTGAAGGACGATGTATTGAATCTCGACGCAATTTGAGTGTACCATCGTCTTTAGGAGGCCCTGAACGTTTCAATTAACTATCAGTTTCGCTTCGGATTCAAAAATCTAGACTCACAGGCGAACGACCATAAAATTCCCGAGGCAGCAATAGACTCTTAGAGACAAACCGTCTGAAGGATGATGTATTGTATTTCGACGCAATTTGTGTGTTCCATCGCCATTAGGAGGCCCTGAACGTTATTAACTATCAGTTAGGCGTCGGATTCGAAAATCTAGACTCACAGGAGACGGACCACATGGAGCCCGTGGCAGCAATATCCCCTTGTAGAGAAGTCGGCTGGAGGTCGATGTATTGAATCTCGACGCAATTTGAGTGTTCCATCGTCATTAGGAGGCTCTGAACGTTACAATTAACTATTATTTTAGCGTCGGATTCGAAAATCTAGGCTCACAGGAGAACGGCCATAAGGAGCCCGAGGCAGCAATAGACCCTTGGAGACAAGTCGGCTGAAGGACGATGTATTGACTCTCGACGCAATTTGAGTGTTCCATCGTCATTAGGAGGCCCTGAACGTTGCAATTTACTATCAGTTTCGCGTCGGATTCAAAAATCTAGACTCACAAGAGACGGACCATTTGGTGCCCGAGGCAGCAGTATCCCCTTGGAGACAAGTCGGCTGGAGGACGGTGTATTGAATCTCGACGCAATTTGAGTGTTATATCGTCATTTGGAGGCGCTGAACGTTACAATTCACTATCATTTTTGCGTCGGATTCGACAATCTAGACTCACAGGAGAAGGATCATATGGTGCCCGAGACACCAATATCCCCTGGGAGACAAGTCGGCTGGAGGCCGATGTATTGACTCTCGACGCAATTTGAGTGTTTCATCGTCATTAGGAGCTCCTGAACGTTACAATTGACTATCATTTTAGCGTCGGATTCGAAAATCTAGACTCACAGGAGAACGACCATAAAATTCCCGAGGCAGCAATAGACTCTTAGAGACAAACCGTCTGAAGGATGATGTATTGAATTTCGACGCAATTAGAGTGTTCCATCGCCATTTGGAGGCCCTGAACGTTACAATTAACTATCAGTTTTGCGTCGGATTCGAAAATCTAGACTCGCAGGAGAACGATTATAAGGTGCCCGTGGCAGCAACAGACCCTTCGAGTCAAGTCGGCTGGAGGACGATGTATTGAATCTTGACGCAATTTGAGTGCTCCATCGTCATTAGGAGGCCCTGAACTTTACAATTAACTATCAGCTATGTGTCGGATTCGAAAATCTAGACTCACTGGAGATCGACCACAAAATGCCCAAGGCAGCAATAGACGCTTGGAGACAAGTCGGCTGAAGGACGATGTATTGAATCTCGACGCTATTTGAGTGTTCCATCGTCATTAGGAGGCGCTGAACGTTTCAATTAACTATCATTTTAGCGTCGGATTCGAAAATCTAGATTCACAGGAGAACGATCATAACGTGCCCCAGGCAGCAATAGACCCTTGGAGACAAGTCGGCTGGAGGACGATGTATTGGATCGCGACGCAATTTCAGTGTTCCATCGTAACTAGGAGGTCTTTAATGTTACAGTTAACTATCAGTTTTTCGTCGGATTCGAAAATCTAGACTCACTGAAGACGGGCCATAAGGTGCACGAAGCAGCAACATCCACTTGGAGACCAGCCCGCTGGAGAACGATGTATTGAATCGCGAAGCAATTTGAGTGCTCCATCGTCATTTGGAGGCCCTGAACGATACAATTATCTATCTGTTATGTGTCGGATTCGAAAATCTAGACTCACAGGAGATCGACCACAAGGTGCCCGAGGCAGCAATAGACGCTTGGAGACAAGTCGGCTGAAGGACGATGTATTGAATCTCGATGCAATGTGAGTGTTCCAATGTCATTAGGAGGCCCGGAACGTTACAATTAACTATCAGTTTCGCGTCGGATTCGAAAATCAAGACTCACAGGAGAACGACCATAAGGTGTCCGAGGCAGCAATAGACTCTTGGAGACAAGTCGGCTGGAGGATGATGTATTGAATCTCATCGCAATTTGAGTGTTCCATCGCCATTAGGAGGCCCTGACGTTACAACTAACTATCAGTATCTCGTCGGATTCGAAAATCTAGACTCACAGGAGACGGACCACATGGAGCCCGAGGCAACAATATCCCCTTGTACACATGTCGGCTGGAGGATGATGTATTGACTCTCAACGCAATTTGAATGTTCCATCGTCATAATGAGGCGCTGAACAGTACAATTAACTATCATTTTCGCGTCGGATTCGAAAATCTAGACTCACAGGAGAAGCACCATATGGTGCCCGAGGCAGCAATATCCCCTTGGAGACCAGTCCGCTGGAGAACTATGTATCGAATCGCGACGCAATTTGAGTGCTCCATTGTCATAAGGAGGCGCTGAACGTTACAATTAACTATTATTTTAGCGTCGGATTCGAAAATCTAGGCTCACAGGAGAACGGCCATAAGGAGCCCGAGGCAGCAACAGACCCTTGGAGATAAGTTGGCTGAAGGACGATGTACTGAATCTCAATGCAATTTGAGTGTTCCATCGTCATTATGAGGACCTGAACGTCACAATTAACTATCAGTAATGTGTCGGATTCGAAAATCTAGATTCACTGGAGACGGGCCATAAGGTGCACGAAGCAGCAACATCCCCTTGGAGACCAGCCCATTGGAGAACGATGAATTGAATGTCGACGCAATTTGAGCGTTCCATCGTCATTAGGAGGCCGAGAACGTTACAATTAACTATCGGTTTTGCGTCGGATTCGAAAATCTAGGCTCACAGGAGACGGACCATATGGTGCCCGAGGCAGCAATATCACCTTGGAGACAAGTCGGCTGGAGGACGATGGAGTGAATCTCGACGCAATTTGAGTGTTCCATCGTCATTATAAGGCCCTGAACATTACAATTAACTATCAGTTTGGCGTCGGATTCTAAAATCTAGACTCATAGGGGAATGTGCATAAGGTGCCCGAGGCAGCAATAGATACTTGGAGACAAATCAGCTGAATGCCGATGTATTGAATCTCGACGGAATTTGAGTGTTCCATCGTCATTAGGAAGCCCTGAACGTTTCAATTAACAATCAGTTTCGCGTCGGACTCGAAAAACTAGTCTCAGAGGAGAGCGACCATAAGGAGCCCGAGGCAGCAATATCCCTATGGAGACAAGTCGGCTGGAGGACAATGTATTGAATCTCGACGCAATTTGACTGTTCTATTGACATTAGGAGGCCCTGAACGTTACAATTAACTATCTGTTTTGCGTCGGATTCGAAAATCTAGATTCACAGGAGAACGATTATAAGGTGCCCCAGGCAGCAATTGACCCTTGGAGACAAGTCGGCTGGAGGACGATGTATTGTATCGCGACGCAATTTCAGTGTTCCATCGTATCTATTTGGCCCTCAATCTTACAATTAACTATCAGTTTTGCGTCGGATTCGAAAATATAGAATCACCGGAGACGGACCATGTGGTGCCCGAGGCAGCGATATCCCCTTGGAGAAAAGTCGGCTGTAGGACGATGTATTGAATCTCGACGCAATTTGAGTGTTCCATCGTCATTAGGATTCCCTGAACGTTACAATTAACTATCAGTTATGCGTCGTTTTAGAAAATCTAGACTCACAGGAGACGGACCATATGGTGCCCGAGGCAGCACTATCCCCTTGGAGACAAATCGGCTGAATGCCGATGTATCGACTCTCGACGCAATTTGAGTGTTCCAACGTCATTAGGAGGCCTTGAACGTTACAATTATTAGTTTCTCGTCAGATTAGAAAATCTAGACTCACAGGAGACGGACCACATGGAGCACGAGGCAGCAATATCCCATTGTAGACAAGTCGGCGGGAGGACAATATATTGACTCTCAACGCAATTTGAATGTTCCATCGTCATTAGGAGGCCCGCAACGTTACAATTGACTATCAGTTTCCCGTCGGATTCAAAAATCTAGACTCACAGGAGACCGACCATATTGTGCCCGTGGCAGCAATATCCCGTTGGAGACAGGTCGCCTGAGGACGATGTATTGAATCTCGAAGCAATTTGAGTGTTCAATCGGCATTAGGAGGCGCTGAACGTTACAATTCACTATCATTTTGGCGACGGAATCGTAAATCTAGGCTCAAAGGAGAAGGATCATTTGGTGCCCGAGACAGCAATATCCCCTTGGAGACAAGTCGGCTGTAGGACGATGTATTGAATCTCGACGCAATTTGAATGTTCCATCGTCATTAGGAGGCGCTCAACGTTACACTTAACTATCAGTTATGTGTCGGATTTGAAAAACTAGACTCACAGGAGAACGACCATAAGGTGCCCGAGGCAGCAATAGACCCTTGGAGACAAGTCGGCTGGAGGCCGATGTATTGAATCTCGACGCAATTTGAGTGTTCCATCGTCATTAGGAAGCCCTGAACGTTACAATTAACAATCAGTTTGGCGTCGGACTCGAAAATCTAATCTCACAAGATAGCGACCATAAGGAGCCCGAGGCAGCAATATGCTAATGGAGACAAGTCGGCTGGAGGACGATGTATTGAATCTCGACGCATTTTGAGTGTTCTATCGTCATTAGGAGGCCATGAACGTTACAATTAACTATCAGTTATGCGTCGGATTCGAAAATCTAGCCTCACAGGAGAACGACCGTAAGGTACCGACGCAGCAATATCCCCTTGGAGACAAGTCGGCTCGAGGACGATGTAGTGAATCTCGACGCAATTTGAGTGTTCCTTCGTCATTAGGAGGCCCAGAAGGTTACTATTAACTATCTGTTTTGCGTCGGATACGAAAATCTAGACTCACTGGAGAACGACCATAAGCTGCCCGAGGCAGCAATAGACTCTTGGAGACAAGTCGGCCCGAGGCCGATGTATTGAATCTCGATGCAATTTAGTGTACCATCGTCATTAGGAGGCCCTGAACGTTACAATTAACCATCGGTTTTGCGTCGGATTCGAAAATCTAGACTCAAAGGAGAAGGATCGTTTGGTGCCCGAGACAGCAATATCCCCTTGGAGACAAGTCGGCTGGAAGACGATGTATTGAATCTCGACGCAATTTGAGTGTTCCATCGTCATTAGGAGCCGCTGAACGTCACAATTAACTATCACTTATGCGTCGGATTCGAAAATCTAGACTCACAGGAGAACGACCATAAGGTGCCCGACGCAGCAATATCCCCTTGGAGATAAGTCGGCTCGAGGACGATGTAGTTAATCTCGACGCAATTTGAGTGTTCCATCATCATTAGGAGGCGCTTATCGTTACATCTCACTACCATTTTTGCTTCGAAATCGAAAATCTAGTCTCACAGGAGACGGACCATATGGTGCCCGAGGAGGCAATATCCCCTTGGAGGCACGTCGGCTGGAGGACGATACATTGAACCTCGACGCAATTTGAGTGTTCCGTCGTCATTAGGAGCCCTGAACGTTACAATTACCTACCAGTTCTACGTCGTATTCGAAAATCGAGACTCACTGGAGAACAACCATAAGGTGCCCGAGGCAGCAATAGAAACTTGAAGACAAGTCGGCTGAAGGACGATGTATTGCATCTCGGCGCAATTTGAGTCTTCCATCATCATTAGGAGGCCCTGAACGTTACAATTAACTATCAGTTTCGCATCGGAATCAAAAATCTAGACTCACAGGAGACGGACCATATGGTGCCCGAGGCAGCAATGTCGCCTTGGAGACAAGTCGGCTGGAGTCCAATGTATTGAATCTCGACGCAATTTGAGTGTTCCATCGTCATTAGGAGGCCCTGAACGTTACAATTCACTATCATTTCGCCGTCGGATTCGAAAATCTAGACTCACAGGAGAAGGATCATTTGGGGCCCGAGACAGCATTATCCCCTTGGAGACAAGTCGGCTGGAGGCTGATGTATTGAATCTCGACGCAATTTGAGTGTTCCGTCGTCATTATGTGGCCCTGAACGTTACAATTAACTTTCAGTTTTGCGTCGGATTCTAAAATCTAGACTCACAGGAGAACGACCATAAGGTGCCCGAGGCAGCAATAGACCGCTGGAGACAGGTCGGCTGGAGGACGATGTATGGTTCTCGACGCAATTTGAGTGTTCCTTCGTCATTAGGAGGCCCTGAACGTTACAATTAACTATCAGTTTTGCGTCGGATTCTAAAAACTAGACTCACAGGAGAACGACTATAAGGTGCCCGAGGCAGCAATAGACCGCTGGAGACAAGTCGGCTGAAAGACGATGTATTGAATCTCGACGCAATTTGAATGTTCCATCGTCATTAGGAGGCTTAAACGTAACAATTGACTATCAGTTAGGCGTCGGATTCAAAAATCTACACTCACAGGAGACGGACCATATGGAACCCGAGGCAGCAGTATCCCCTTGGAGACAAGTCGGCTGGAGGACGATAAATTGAATGTCGACGCAATTTGAGTGTTCCATCGTCACTAGGAGGCGCTTATAGTTACATCTCATTACCATTTTTGCGTCGAAATCGAAAATCTAGCCTCCCAGGAGACGGACCATATGGTGCCCGAGGCAGCGTTATTCCCTTGGAGGCACATCGGCTGGAGGACGATGTACTGAACCTCGACGCAATTTGAGTGTTCCTTCGTCATTAGGAGGCCCTGAACGTTACAATTAACTATCAGTTTTGCGTCGGATTCGAAAATCGAGACTCACAGGAGAACAGCCACAAGGTGCCCGAGGCAGCAATAGAACCTTGAAGACAAGTCGGCTGTATGACGATATACAGTATTGAATCTCGCCGCAATTTGAGTGTTCCATCGTCATTAGGAATCCCTGAACGTTACAATTAACTATCAATTTCGCGTCAGATTCGAAATTGTAGACTCACAAGAGACGGACCACATGGAGCCCGAGGCAGCAATATCCCCTTGTAGCCAAGTCGCCTGGAGGACGATGTATTGACTCTCAACGCAATTTGAGTGTTCCATCGTCATTAGGAGGCGCTGAACGTTACAATTAACTATCATTTTTGCGTCGGATTCGAAAATCTAGACTCACAGGAGTCGGACCATATGGTGCCCGAGGCAGCAATATCCCCTTGGAGGCACGTCGGCTGGAGGACGATGTACTGAACCTCGACGCAATTTGAGTGTTCCATCGTCATTAGGAAGCCCTGAACTTCACAATTAACTATCAGTAATGTGTCGGATTCGAAAATCTAGGTTCAAAGGAGAACGACCACAAGGTGCACGAGGCAGCAATAGACCCTTGGAGACAAGTCGGCTGGAGGCCGATGTATAGAATCTCGACGCAATTTGAGTGTTCCATCATCATTAGGAGGCCCTGAACGTTACAATTAACAATCAGTTTTGCGTCGGAATCGAAAATCTACACTCACAGGAGAACGACCATAACGTGCCTGAGGTGACTCTTGGAGACAAGTCGGCTGAAGGACGATGTATTGAATCTCGACGCAATTTGAGTGTTCCATCGTCCTTAGGAAGCCCTGTACGTAACAATTAACTATCAGTTTTTCGTCGGATATGAAAATCTAGACGCACTGGAGACGGACCATAAGGTGCCCGAGGCAGCAATATCACCTTGGAGACAAGTCGGCTGGAGGCTGATGTATTGAATCTCGACGCTATTTGATGTTCCATCGTCATTAGGTGGCCCTAAACGTTACAATTAACTATCAGTTTTGCGTCGGATTCTAAAATCTAGACTCAAAGGAGAACGAACATAACGTGCCCGAGGCAGCAATAGACCGCTGGATACAAGTTGGCTGAAAGACGATGTATTGAATCTCGACGCAATTTGAGTGTTCCATCGTCATTAGGAGGCCCTGAACGTTACAATTAACTATCAGTTTCGAATCGGAATCGAAAATCTAGACTCACTGGAGACGGGCCATAAGGTGCACGAAGCAGCAACATCCCCTTGGAGACCAGCCCGCTGGAGAACGATGTATTGAATCGCGAAGCAATTTGAGTGCTCCATCGTCATTTGGAGGCCCTGAACGTTACAATTATCTATCTGTTATGTGTCGGATTCGAAAATCTAGACTCACAGGAGATCGACCACAAGGTGCCCGAGGCAGCAATAGACGCTTGGAGACAAGTCGGCTGAAGGACGATATATTGAATCTCGACGCAATTTGAGTTGTCCATTATCATTAGGAGACCCTGAACGTTACAATTAACTATCAGTTTCGCGTCGGATTCGAAAATCTAGACTCACAGGAGAACGACCATAAGGTGTCCGAGGCAGTAATAGACTCTTGGAGACAAGTCGGCTGGAGGATGATGTATTGAATCTCATCGCAATTTGAGTGTTACATCGCCATTAGGAGGCCCTGACGTTACAACTAACTATCAGTTTCCCGTGGGATTCGAGAATCTAGACTCACAGGAGACGGACCATATGGTGCCCGTGGCAGCAATATCACCTTGGAGACAAGTCGGCTCGAGGACGATGTATTGAATCTCGACGCAATTTTAGTGTTCCATCGTCATTAGGAGGCCCTGAATTTTACAATTAACTATCAGTATCTCGTCGGATTCGAAAATATCGACTCACAGGAGACGGCCTATATGGTGCCCGAGGCAGCAATATCTCCTTGGAGACAAGTCGGCTGGAGGACGTTGTATTGAATCTCGACGGAATTTGGGTGTTCCATCGTCATTGGGAGGCCCTGACCGTTACAATTAACTGTCAGTTTCGCGTCGGATTCGAAATCTAGACTCACAGGAGACGGACCACATGGAGCCCGAGGCAACAATATCCCCTTGTAGACATGTCGGCTGGAGGCTGATGTATTGACTCTCAACGCAATTTGAGTGTTCCATCGTCATTATGAGGCGCTGAACAGTACAATTAACTATCATTTTTGCGTCGGATTCGAAAATCTAGACTCACAGGAGAAGGACCATATGGTGCCCGAGGCAGCAATATCCCCTTGGAGACCAGTCCGCTGGAGAACTATGTATCGAATCGCGACGCAATTTGAGTGCTCCATCGTCATACGGAGGCGCTGAACGTTAGAATTAACTATCTGTTTTGCGTCGGATTCGAAAATCTAGACTCACAGGAGAACGACTATAAGCTGCCCGAGGCAGCAACAGACCCTTGGAGATAAGTTGGCTCGAGGACGATGAATTGAATGTCGACGCAATTTGAGTGTTCCATCGTGATTAGGAGGCCGAGAACGTTACAATTAACTATCGGTTTTGCGTCGGATTCGAAAATCTAGACTCACAGGAGACGGACCATATGGTGCCCGAGTCAGCAATATCACCTTGGAGACAAGTCGGCTGGAGGACGATGGAGTGAATCTCGACGCAATTTGAGTGTTCCATCGTCATTATGAGGCCCTGAACATTACAATTAACTATCAGTTTGGCGTTGGATTCTAAAATCTAGACTCATAGGGGAATGAGCATAAGGTGCCCGAGGCAGCAATAGACCCTTGGAGACAAATCAGCTGAATGCCGATGTATTGAATCTCGACGGAATTTGAGTGTTCCATCGTCATTAGGAAGCCCTGAACGTTTCAACTAACAATCAGTTTCGCGTCGGACTCGAAAAACTAGTCTCACAGGTGAGTGACCATAAGGGGCCCGAGGCAGCAATATCCCTATGGAGACAAGTCGGCTGGAGGACAATGTATTAAATCTCGACGCAATTCGACTGTTCTATCGACATTAGGAGGCCCTGAACGTTACAATTAACTATCAGTTTTGCGTCGGATTCGAAAATCTAGATTCACAGGAGAACGATTATAAGGTGCCCCAGGCAGCAATTGACCCTTGGAGACAAGTCGGCTGGAGGACGATGTATTGTATCGCGACGCAATTTCAGTGTTCCATCGTAACTATTTGGCCCTGAATGTTACAATTAACTATCAGTTTTGCGTCGGATTCGAAAATATAGAATCACCGGAGACGGACCATGTGGAGCCCGAGGCAGCGATATCCCCTTGGAGAAAAGTCGCCTGGAGGACGATGTATTGAATCTCGACGCAATTTGAGTGTTCCATCGTCATTAGGATTCCCTGAACGTTACAATTAACTATCAGTTATGCGTCGTTTTAGAAAATCTAGACTCACAGGAGACGGACCATATGGTGCCCGAGGCAGCACTATCCCCTTGGAGACAAATCGGCTGAATGCCGATGTATCGACTCTCGACGCAATTTGAGTGTTCCATCGTCATTAGGAGGCCCTGACCGTTACAATTATTAGTTTCTCGTCAGATTCGAAAATCTAGACTCTTAGGAGACGGACCACATGGAGCACGAGGCAGCAATATATCATTGTAGACAAGTCGGCGGGAGGACAATGTATTGACTCTCAACGCAATTTGAATGTTCCATTGTCATTAGGAGGCCCGGAACGTTACAATTAACCGTGAGTTTCGCGTCGGATTCAAAAATCTAGACTCACAGGAGACCGACCATATTGTGCCCGTGGCAGCAATATCCCGTTGGAGACAAGTCGGCTGAGGACGATGTATTGAATCTCGAAGCAATTTGAGTGTTCAATCGGCATTAGGAGGCGCTGAACGTTACAATTGACTATCCTTTTGGCGACGGAATCGTAAATCTAGGCTCAAAGGAGAAGGATCATTTGGTGCCTGAGACAGCAATATCCCCTTGGAGACAAATCGGCTGAATGCCGATGTATCGACTCTCAACGCAATTTGAGTGTTCCATCGTCATTAGGAGGCGCTGAACGTTACAATTAACTATCATTTTTGCGTCGGATTCGAAATTCTAGACTCACAGGAGTCGGACCATATGGTGCCCGAGGCAGCAATATCCCCTTGGAGGCACGTCCGCTGGAGGACGATGTACTGAACCTCGACGCAATTTGAGTGTTCCATCGTCATTAGGAAGCCCTGAACTTCACAATTAACTATCAGTAATGTGTCGGATTCAAAAATCTAGACTCAGAGGAGAACGACCACAAGGTGCACGAGGCAGCAATAGACCCTTGGAGACAAGTCGGCCGGAGGCCGATGTATAGAATCTCGACGCAATTTGAGTGTTCCATCATCATTAGGAGGCCCTGAACGTTACAATTAACAATCAGTTTTGCGTCGGATTCGAAAATCTACACTCACAGGAGAACGACCATAACGTGCCTGAGGTGACTCTTGGAGACAAGTCGGCTGAAGGACGATGTATTGAATCTCGACGCAATTTGAGTGTTCCATCGTCATTAGGAAGCCCTGTACGTTACAATTAACTATCAGTTTTTCGTCGGATATGAAAATCTAGACGCACTGGAGACGGACCATAAGGTGCCCGAGGCAGCAATATCACCTTGGAGACAAGTCGGCTGGAGGCTGATGTATTGAATCTCGACGCTATTTGAGTGTTCCATCGTCATTAGGTGGCCCTAAACGTTACAATTAACTATCAGTTTTGCGTCGGATTCTAAAATCTAGACTCAAAGGAGAACGAACATAACGCGCCCGAGGCAGCAATAGACCGCTGGATACAAGTCGGCTGAAAGACGATGTATTGAATCTCGACGCAATTTGAGTGTTCCATCGTCATTAGGAGGCCCTGAACGTTACAATTAACTATCAGTTTCGGATCGGAATCGAAAATCTAGACTCACTGGAGACGGGCCATAAGGTGCACGAAGCAGCAACATCCCCTTGGAGACCAGCCCGCTGGAGAACGATGTATTGAATCGCGAAGCAATTTGAGTGCTCCATCGTCATTTGGAGGCCCTGAACGTTACAATTATCTATCTGTTATGTGTCGGATTCAAAAATCTAGACTCACAGGAGATCGACCACAAGGTGCCCGAGGCAGCAATAGACGCTTGGAGACAAGTCGGCTGAAGGACGATATATTGAATCTCGACGCAATTTGAGTGTTCCATTATCATTAGGAGGCCCTGACCGTTACAATTAACTGTCAGTTTCGCGTCGGATTCGAAATCTAGACTCACAGGAGACGGACCACATGGAGCCCGAGGCAACAATATCCCCTTGTAGACATGTCGGCTGGAGGCTGATGTATTGACTCTCAACGCAATTTGAGTGTTCCATCGTCATTATGAGGCGCTGAACAGTACAATTAACTATCATTTTTGCGTCGGATTCGAAAATCTAAACTCACAGGAGAAGGACCATATGGTGCCCGAGGCAGCAATATCCCCTTGGAGACCAGTCCGCTGGAGAACTATGTATCGAATCGCGACGCAATTTGAGTGCTCCATCGTCATAAGGAGGCGCTGAACGTTAGAATTAACTATCTGTTTTGCGTCGGATTCGAAAATCTAGACTCACAGGAGAACGACTATAAGCTGCCCGAGGCAGCAACAGACCCTTGGAGATAAGTTGGCTCGAGGACGATGAATTGAATGTCGACGCAATTTGAGTGTTCCATCGTGATTAGGAGGCCGAGAACGTTACAATTAACTATCGGTTTTGCGTCGGATTCGAAAATCTAGACTCACAGGAGACGGACCATATGGTGCCCGAGTCAGCAATATCACCTTGGAGACAAGTTGGCTGGAGGACGATGGAGTGAATCTCGACGCAATTTGAGTGTTCCATCGTCATTATGAGGCCCTGAACATTACAATTAACTATCAGTTATGCGTCGTTTTAGAAAATCTAGACTCACAGGAGAACGACCATAAGGTGCCCGAGGCAGCAATATCCCCTTGGAGACAAGTCGGCTTGAGGACGATGTATTGTATCGCGACGCAATTTCAGTGTTCCATCGTAACTATTTGGCCCTGAATGTTACAATTAACTATCAGTTTTGCGTCGGATTCGAAAATATAGAATCACCGGAGACGGACCATGTGGTGCCCGAGGCAGCGATATCCCCTTGGAGAAAAGTCGGCTGGAGGACGATGTATTGAATCTCGACGCAATTTGAGTGTTCCATCGTCATTAGGATTCCCTGAACGTTACAATTAACTATCAGTTATGCGTCGTTTTAGAAAATCTAGACTCACAGGAGAACGACCATAAGGTGCCCGAGGCAGCAATATCCCCTTGGAGACAAGTCGGCTTGAGGACGATGTAGTGAATCTCGACGCAATTTGAGTGTTCCTTCGTCATTAGGAGGCCCTGAACGTTACAATTAACTATCTGTTTAGCGTCGGATTCGAAAATCTAGACTCACAGGAGAACGACCATAAGGTATCCGTAGCAGCAATAGACCCTTGGAGACAAGACGCCTGGAGGAAGATGTATTGAATCTCGACGCAATTTGAGTATTCCATCGTCATTAGGAGGCCCTGAACTTTACAATTAACTATCAGTAATGTGTCGGATTCGAAAATCTAGACTCACAGGAGAACGACCACAAGGTGCCCGAGGCAGCAATAGATCCTTGGAGACAAGTCGGCTGGAGGCCGATGTATTGAATCTCGACGCAACTTGAGTGTTCCATCGTCATTAGGAAGCCCTGAACGTTACAATTAACAATCAGTTTGGCGTCGGACTCGAAAATCTAATCTCACAAGAGAGCGACCATAAGGAGCCCGAGGCAGCAATATGCTAATGGAGACAAGTCGGCTGGAGGACGATGCATTGAATCTCGAAGCATTTTGAGTGTTCTATCGACATTAGGAGGCCATGAACGTTACAATTAACTATCAGTTATGCGTCGGATTCGAAAATCTTGCCTCACAGTAGAACGACCATAAGGTGCCGACGCAGCAATATCCCCTTGGAGACAAGTCGGCTCGAGGACGATGTAGTGAATCTCGCCGCAATTTGAGTGTTCCTTCGTCATTAGGAGGCCCTGAACGTTACTATTAACTATCTGTTTAGCGTCGGATTCGAAAATCTAGACTCACTGGAGAACGACCATAAGCTGCCCGAGGCAGCAATAGTCCCTTGGAGACAAGTCGGCCCAAGGGCGATGTATTGAATCTCGATGCAATTTAGTGTACCATCGTCATTAGGAGGCCCTGAACGTTACAATTAACCATCGGTTTTGCGTCGGATTCGAAAATCTAGACTCAAAGGAAAAGGATCATTTGGTGCCCGAGACAGCAATATCCCCTTGGAGACATGTCGGCTGGAAGACGATGTATTGAATCTCGACGCTATTTGAGTGTTCCATCGTCATTAGGAGCCGCTGAACGTCACAATTACCTACCAGTTCTACGTCGTATTCGAAAATCGAGACGCACTGGAGAACAACCATAAGGTGCCCGAGGCAGCAATAGAAACTTGAAGACAAGTCGGCTGAAGGACGATGTATTGCATCTCGGCGCAATTTGAGTCTTCCATCATCATTAGGAGGCCCTGAACGTTACAATTAACTATCAGTTTCGCATCGGAATCAAAAATCTAGACTCACAGGAGACGGACCATATGGTGCCCGAGGCAGCAATGTCGCCTTGGAGACAAGTCGGCTGGAGTCCGATGTATTGAATCTCGACGCAATTTGAGTGTTCCATCGTCATTAGGAGGCCCTGAACGTTACAATTCACTATCATTTCGCCGTCGGATTCGAAAATCTAGACTCACAGGAGAAGGATCATTTGGGGCCCGAGACAGCAATATCCCCTTGGAGACAAGTCGGCTGGAGGCTGATGTATTGAATCTCGACGCAATTTGAGTGTTCCGTCGTCATTATGTGGCCCTGAACGTTACAATTAACTTTCAGTTTTGCGTCGGATTCTAAAATCTAGACTCACAGGAGAACGACCATAAGGTGCCCGAGGCAGCAATAGACCGCTGGAGACAGGTCGGCTGGAGGACGATGTATTGTTCTCGACGCAATTTGAGTGTTCTTTCGTCATTAGGAGGCCCTAAACGTTACAATTAACTATCAGTTTTGCGTCGGATTCTAAAATCTAGACTCACAGGAGAACGACCATAAGGTGCCCGAGGCAGCAATAGACCGCTGGAGACAAGTCGGCTGAAAGACGATGTATTGAATCTCGACGCAATTTGAATGTTCCATCGTCATTAGGAGGCTTAAACGTCACAATTGACTATCAGTTAGGTGCCGGATTCAAAAATCTACACTCACAGGAGACGGACCATATGGAACCCGAGGCAGCAGCATCCCCTTGGAGACAAGTCGGCTGGTGGACGATAAATTGAATCTCGACGCAATTTGAGTGTTCCGTCGTCATTATGTGGCCCTGAACGTTACAATTAACTTTCAGTTTTGCGTCGGATTCTAAAATCTAGACACACAGGAGAACGACCATAAGGTGCCCGAGGCAGCAATAGACCGCTGGAGACAGGTCGGCTGGAGGACGATGTATGGTTCTCGACGCAATTTGAGTGTTCCTTCGTCATTAGGAGGCCCTGAACGTTACAATTAACTATCAGTTTTGCGTCGGATTCTAAAAACTAGACTCACAGGAGAACGACCATAAGGTGCCCGAGGCAGCAATAGACCGCTGGAGACAAGTCGGCTGATAGACGATGTATTGAATCTCGACGCAATTTGAATGTTCCATCGTCATCAGGAGGCTTAAACGTAACAATTGACTATCAGTTAGGCGTCGGATTCAAAAATCTACACTCACAGGAGACGGACCATATGGAACCCGAGGCAGCAGTATCCCCTTGGAGACAAGTCGGCTGGAGGACGATAAATTGAATGTCGACGCAATTTGAGTGTTCCATCGTCACTAGGAGGCGCTTATAGTTACATCTCATTACCATTTTTGCGTCGAAATCGAAAATCTAGCCTCCCAGGAGACGGACCATATGGTGCCCGAGGCAGCGTTATTCCCTTGGAGGCACATCGGCTGGAGGACGATGTACTGAACCTCGACGCAATTTGAGTGTACCTTCGTCATTAGGAGGCCCTGAACGTTACAATTAACTATCAGTATTGCGTCGGATTCGAAAATCGAGACTCACAGGAGAACAGCCACAAGGTGCCCGAGGCAGCAATAGAACCTTGAAGACAAGTCGGCTGTATGACGATATATTGAATCTCGCCGCAATTTGAGTGTTCCATCGTCATTAGGAATCCCTGAACGTTACAATTAACTATCAATTTCGCGTCAGATTCGAAATTGTAGACTCACAAGAGACGGACCACATGGAGCCCGAGGCAGCAATATCCCCTTGTAGCCAAGTCGCCTGGAGGACGATGTATTGACTCTCAACGCAATTTGAGTGTTCCATCGTCATTAGGAGGCGCTGAACGTTACAATTAACTATCATTTTTGCGTCGGATTCGAAAATCTAGACTCACAGGAGTCGGACCACATGGTGCCCGAGGCAGCAATATCCCCTTGGAGGCACGTCGGCTGGAGGACGATGTACTGAACCTCGACGCAATTTGAGTGTTCCATCGTCATTAGGAAGCCCTGAACTTCACAATTAACTATCAGTAATGTGTCGGTTTCGAAAATCTAGACTCAGAGGAGAACGACCACAAGGTGCACGAGGCAGCAATAGACCCTTGGAGACAAGTCGGCTAAAGGCCGATGTATAGAATCTCGACGCAATTTGAGTGATCCATCATCATTAGGAGGCCCTGAACGTTACAATTAACAATCAGTTTTGCGTCAGATTCGAAAATCTACACTCACAGGAGAACGACCATAACGTGCCTGAGGTGACTCTTGGAGACAAGTCGGCTGAAGGACGATGTATTGAATCTCGACGCAATTTGAGTGTTCCATCGTCATTAGGAAGCCCTGTACGTTACAATTAACTATCAATTTTTCGTCGGATATGAAAATCTAGACGCACTGGAGACGGACCATAAGGTGCCCGAGGCAGCAATATCACCTTGGAGACAAGTCGGCTGGAGGCTGATGTATTGTATCTCGACGCTATTTGAGTGTTCCATCGTCATTAGGTGGCCCTAAACGTTACAATTAACTATCAGTTTTGCGTCGGATTCTAAAATCTAGACTCAAAGGAGAACGAACATAACGTGCCCGAGGCAGCAATAGACCGCTGGATACAAGTCGGCTGAAAGACGATGTATTGAATCTCGACGCAATTTGAGTGTTCCTTCGTCATTAGGAGGCCCTGAACGTTACAATTAACTATCAGTTTCGAATCGGAATCGAAAATCTAGACTCACTGGAGACGGGCCATAAGGTGCACGAAGCAGCAACATCCCCTTGGAGACCAGCCCGCTGGAGAACGATGTATTGAATCGCGAAGCAATTTGATTGCTCCATCGTCATTTGGAGGCCCTGAACGTTACAATTATCTATCTGTTATGTGTCGGATTCGAAAATCTAGACTCACAGGAGATCGACCACAAGGTGCCCGAGGCAGCAATAGACGCTTGGAGACAAGTCGGCTGAAGGACGATATATTGAATCTCGACGCAATTTGAGTGTTCCATTATCATTAGGAGGCCCTGAACGTTACAATTAATTATCAGTTTCGCGTCGGATTCGAAAATCTAGACTCACAGGAGAACGACCATAAGGTGTCCGAGGCAGTAATAGACTCTTGGAGACAAGTCGGCTGGAGGATGATGTATTGAATCTCATCGCAATTTGAGTGTTACATCGCCATTAGGAGGCCCTGACGTTACAACTAACTATCAGTTTCCCGTGGGATTCGAGAATCTAGACTCACAGGAGAAGGACCATATGGTGCCCGAGGCAGCAATATCCCCTTGGAGACCAGTCCGCTGGAGAACTATGTATCGAATCGCGACGCAATTTGAGTGCTCCATCGTCATAAGGAGGCGCTGAACGTTAGAATTAACTATCTGTTTTGCGTCGGATTCGAAAATCTAGACTCACAGGAGAACGACTATAAGCTGCCCGAGGCAGCAACAGACCCTTGGAGATAAGTTGGCTCGAGGACGATGAATTGAATGTCGACGCAATTTGAGTGTTCCATCGCGATTAGGAGGCCGAGAACGTTACAATTAACTATCGGTTTTGCGTCGGATTCGAAAATCTAGACTCACAGGAGACGGACCATATGGTGCCCGAGTCAGCAATATCACCTTGGAGACAAGTCGGCTGGAGGACGATGGAGTGAATCTCGACGCAATTTGAGTGTTCCATCGTCATTATGAGGCCCTGAACATTACAATTAACTATCAGTTTGGCGTTGGATTCTAAAATCTAGACTCATAGGGGAATGAGCATAAGGTGCCCGAGGCAGCAATAGACCCTTGGAGATAAATCAGCTGAATGCCGATGTATTGAATCTCGACGGAATTTGAGTGTTCCATCGTCATTAGGAAGCCCTGAACGTTTCAACTAACAATCAGTTTCGCGTCGGACTCGAAAAACTAGTCTCACAGGAGAGCGACAATAAGGAGCCCGAGGCAGCAATATCCCTATGGAGACAAGTCGGCTGGAGGACAGTGTATTGAATCTCGACGCAATTCGACTGTTCTATCGACATTAGGAGGCCCTGAACGTTACAATTAACTATCAGTTTTGCGTCGGATTCGAAAATCTAGACTCACAGGAGAACGACTATAAGCTGCCCCAGGCAGCAATTGACCCTTGGAGACAAGTCGGCTGGAGGACGATGTATTGTATCGCGACGCAATTTCAGTGTTCCGTCGTAACTATTTGGCCCTGAATGTTACAATTAACTATCAGTTTTGCGTCGGATTCGAAAATATAGAATCACCGGAGACGGACCATGTGGTGCCCGAGGCAGCGATATCCCCTTGGAGAAAAGGCGGCTGGAGGACGATGTATTGAATCTCGACGCAATTTGAGTGTTCCATCGTCATTAGGATTCCCTGAACGTTACAATTAACTATCAGTTATGCGTCGTTTTAGAAAATCTAGACTCACAGGAGACGGACCATATGGTGCCCGAGGCAGCACTATCCCCTTGGAGACAAATCGGCTGAATGCCGATGTATCGACTCTCGACGCAATTTGAGTGTTCCATCGTCATTAGGAGGCCCTGAACGTTACAATTATTAGTTTCTCGTCAGATTCGAAAATCTAGACTCTTAGGAGCCGGACCACATGGAGCACGAGGCAGCAATATATCATTGTAGACAAGTCGGCGGGAGGACAATGTATTGACTCTCAACGCAATTTGAATGTTCCATTGTCATTAGGAGGCCCGGAACGTTACAATTAACTATGAGTTTCGCGTCGGATTCAAAAATCTAGACTCACAGGAGACCGACCATATTGTGCCCGTGGCAGCAATATCCCGTTGGAGACAAGTCGGCTGAGGATGATGTATTGAATCTCGAAGCAATTTGAGTGTTCAATCGGCATTAGGAGGCGCTGAACGTTACAATTCACTATCCTTTTGGCGACGGAATCGTAAATCTAGGCTCAAAGGAGAAGGATCATTTGGTGCCTGAGACAGCAATATCCCCTTGGAGACAAGTCGGCTGTAGGACGATGTATTGAATCTCGACGCAATTTGAGTGTTCCATCGTCATTAGGAGGCGCTCAACGTTACACTTAACTATCAGCCATGCGTCGGATTCGAAAATCTAGACTCACAGGAGAACGACCATAAGGTGCCCGAGGCAGCAATATCCCCTTGGAGACAAGTCTTCATGAGGACGATGTAGTGAATCTCGACGCAATTTGAGTGTTCCTTCGTCATTAGGAGGCCCTGAACGTTACAATTAACTATCTGTTTAGCGTCGGATTCGAAAATCTAGACTCACAGGACAACGACCATAAGGTATCCGTAGCAGCAATAGACCCTTGGAGACAATACGGCTGGAGGAAGATGTATTGAATCTCGACGCAATTTGAGTATTCCATCGTCATTAGGAGGCCCTGAACTTTACAATTAACTATCAGTAATGTGTCGGATTCGAAAATCTAGACTCACAGGAGAACGACCACAAGGTGCCCGAGGCAGCAATAGACCCTTGGAGACAAGTCGGCTGGAGGCCGATGTATTGAATCTCGACGCAATTTGAGTGTTCCATCGTCATTAGGAAGCCCTGAACGTTACAATTAACAATCAGTTTGGCGTCGGACTCGAAAATCTAATCTCACAAGAGAGCGACCATAAGGAGCCCGAGGCAGCAATATGCTAATGGAGACAAGTCGGCTGGAGGACGATGTATTGAATCTCGAAGCATTTTGAGTGCTCTATCGACATTAGGAAGCCATGAACGTTACAATTAACTATCAGTTATGCGTCGGATTCGAAAATCTAGACTCACAGGAGAACGACCATAAGGTGCCTGTGGCGACCCTTGGAGACAAGTCGGCTGAAGGACGATGTATTGAATCTCGAACCGATTTGAGAGCACCATCGTCATTAGGAGGCGCTTATCGTTACATCTCACTTCCATTTTTGCTTCGAAATCGAAAATCTAGTCTCACAGGAGACGGACCATATGGTCCCCGATTCAGAAATATCCCCTTGGAGGAACGTCGGCTTGAGGACGATGTATTGAATCTCGAAACAATTTCAGAGCACCATCGTCATTAGGAGGCGCTGAACGTTTCAATTAACTATCAGTTATGCGTCGGATTCGAAAATCTAGACTCACAGGAGAACGACCATAAGGTGCCCGAGGCAGCAATAGACCCTTGGAGACAAGTCGGCTAGAGGCCGATGTGTTGAATCTTGACGCAATTTGAGTGTTCCATCATCATTAGGAGGCGCTTATCGTTACATCACTTTACCATTTTTGCTTCGAAATCGAAAATCTAGTCTCACAGGAGACGGACCATATGGTGCCCGAGGAGGCAATATCCCCTTGGAGGCACGTCGGCTGGAGGACGATGGATTGAACCTCGACGCAATTTGAGTGTTCCGTCGTCATTACGAGCCCTGAACGTTACAATTACCTACCAGTTCTACGTCGTATTCGAAAATCGAGACGCACTGGAGAACAACCATAAGGTGCCCGAGGCAGCAATAGACCGCTGGAGACAGGTCGGCTGGAGGACGATGTATGGTTCTCGACGCAATTTGAGTGTTCCTTCGTCATTAGGAGGCCCTGAACGTTACAATTAACTATCAGTTTTGCGTCGGATTCTAAAATCTAGACTCACAGGAGAACGACCATAAGGTGCCCGAGGCAGCAATAGACCGCTGGAGACAAGTCGGCTGAAAGACGATGTATTGAATCTCGACGCAATTTGAATGTTCCATCGTCATTAGGAGGCTTAAACGTCACAATTGACTATCAGTTAGGCGCCGGATTCAAAAATCTACACTCACAGGAGACGGACCATATGGAACCCGAGGCAGCAGTATCCCCTTGGAGACAAGTCGGCTGGTGGACGATAAATTGAATCTCGACGCAATTTGAGTGTTCCATCATCACTAGGAGGCGCTTATAGTTATATCTCAGTACCATTTTTGCGTCGAAATCGAAAATCTAGCCTCCCAGGAAACGGACCATATGGTGCCCGAGGCAGCGTTATTCCCTTGGAGGCACATCGGCTGGAGGACGATGTACTGAACCTCGACGCAATTTGAGTGTTCCTTCGTCATTAGGAGGCCCTGAACGTTACAATTAACTATCAGTTTTGCGTCGGATTCGAAAGTCGAGACTCACAGGAGAACAGCCACAAGGTGCCCGAGGCAGCAATAGAACCTTGAAGACAAGTCGGCTGTATGACGATATATTGAATCTCGCCGCAATTTGAGTGTTCCATCGTCATTAGGAATCCCTGAACGTTACAATTAACTATCAATTTCGCGTCAGATTCGAAATTGTAGACTCACAAGAGACGGACCACATGGAGCCCGAGGCAGCAATATCCCCTTGTAGCCAAGTCGCCTGGAGGACGATGTATTGACTCTCAACGCAATTTGTGTGTTCCATCGTCATTAGGAGGCGCTGAACGTTACAATTAACTATCATTTTTGCGTCGGATTCGAAAATCTAGACTCACAGGAGTCGGACAATATGGTGCCCGAGGCAGCAATATCCCCTTGGAGGCACGTCGGCTGGAGGACCATGTACTGAACCTCGACGCAATTTGAGTGTTCCATCGTCATTAGGAAGCCCTGAACTTCACAATTAACTATCAGTAATGTGTCGGATTCGAAAATCAAGACTCAGAGGAGAACGACCACAAGGTGCACGAGGCAGCAATAGACCCTTGGAGACAAGTCGGCTGGAGGCCGATGTATAGAATCTCGACGCAATTTGAGTGTTCCATCGTCATTAGGAGGCCCTGAACGTTACAATTAACTATCAGTTTCGAATCGGAATCGAAAATCTAGACTCACTGGAGACGGGCCATAAGGTGCACGAAGCAGCAACATCCCCTTGGAGACCAGCTCGCTGGAGAACGATGAATTGAATCGCGAAGCAATTTGAGTGCTCCATCGTCATTTGGAGGCCCTGAACGTTACAATTATCTATCTGTTATGTGTCGGATTCGAAAATCTAGACTCACAGGAGATCGACCACAAGGTGCCCGAGGCAGCAATAGACGCTTGGAGACAAGTCGGCTGAAGGACGATATATTGAATCTCGACGCAATTTGAGTGTTCCATTGTCATTAGGAGGCCCTGAACGTTACAATTAACTATCAGTTTCGCGTCGGATTCGAAAATCTAGACTCACAGGTGAACGACCATAAGGTGTCCGAGGCAGCAATAGACTCTTGAAGACAAGTCGGCTGGAGGATGATGTATTGAATCTCATCGCAAATTGAGTGTTACATCGCCATTAGGAGGCCCTGACGTTACAACTAACTATCAGTTTCCCGTGGGATTCGAGAATCTAGACTCACAGGAGAAGGACCATATGGTGCCCGAGGCAGCAATATCCCCTTGGAGACCAGTCCGCTGGAGAACTATGTATCGAATCGCGACGCAATTTGAGTGCTCCATCGTCATAAGGAGGCGCTGAACGTTAGAATTAACTATCTGTTTTGCGTCGGATTCGAAAATCTAGACTCACAGGAGAACGACTATAAGCTGCCCGAGGCAGCAACAGACCCTTGGAGATAAGTTGGCTCGAGGACGACGAATTGAATGTCGACGCAATTTGAGTGTTCCATCGTGATTAGGAGGCCGAGAACGTTACAATTAACTATCGGTTTTGCGTCGGATTCAAAAATCTAGACTCACAGGAGAAGGACCATATGGTGCCCGAGGCAGCAATATCACCTTGGAGACAAGTCGGCTGGAGGACGATGGAGTGAATCTCGACGCAATTTGAGTGTTCCATCGTCATTATGAGGCCCTGAACATTACAATTAACTGTCAGTTTGGCGTTGGATTCTAAAATCTAGACTCATAGGGGAATGAGCATAAGGTGCCCGAGGCAGCAATAGACGCTTGGAGACAAATCAGCTGAATGCCGATGTATTGAATCTCGACGGAATTTGAGTGTTCCATCGTCATTAGGAAGCCCTGAACGTTTCAATTAACAATCAGTTTCGCGTCGGACTCGAAAAACTAGTCTCACAGGAGAGCGACCATAAGGAGCCCGAGGCAGCAATATCCCTATGGAGACAAGTCGGCTGGAGGACAATGTATTGAATCTCGACGCAATTTGACTGTTCTATCGACATTAGGAGGCCCTGAACGTTACAATTAACTATCAGTTTTGCGTCGGATTCGGAAATCTAGATTCACAGGAGAACGATTATAAGGTGCCCCAGGCAGCAATTGACCCTTGGAGACAAGTCGGCTGGAGGTCGATGTATTGTATCGCGACGCAATTTCAGTGTTCCATCGTAACTATTTGGCCCTGAATGTTACAATTAACTATCAGTTTTGCGTCGGATTCGAAAATATAGAATCACCGGAGACGGACCATGTGGTGCCCGAGGCAGCGATATCCCCTTGGAGAAAAGTCGGCTGGAGGACGATGTATTGAATCTCGACGCAATTTGAGTGTTCCATCGTCATTAGGATTCCCTGAACGTTACAATTAACTATCAGTTATGCGTCGTTTTAGAAAATCTAGACTCACAGGAGACGGACCATATGGTGCCCGAGGCAGGCCTATCCCCTTGGAGACAAATCGGCTGAATGCCGATGTATCGACTCTCGACGCAATTTGAGTGTTCCATCGTCATTAGGAGGCCCTGAACGTTACAATTATTAGTTTCTCGTCAGATTCGAAAATCTAGACTCTTAGGAGACGGACCACATGGAGCACGAGGCAGCAATATATCATTGTAGACAAGTCGGCGGGAGGACAATGTATTGACTCTCGACGCAATTTGAATGTTCCATCGTCATTAGGAGGCCCGGAACGTTACAATTAACTATCAGTTTCGCGTCGAATTCAAAAATCTAGACTCACAGGAGACCGACCATATTGTGCCCGTGGCAGCAATATCCCGTTGGAGACAAGTCGGCTGAGGACGATGTATTGAATCTCGAAGCAATTTGAGTGTTCAATCGGCATTAGGAGGCGCTGAACGTTACAATTCACTATCCTTTTGGCGACGGAATCGTAAATCTAGGCTCAAAGGAGAAGGATCATTTGGTGCCTGAGACAGCAATATCCCCTTGGAGACAAGTCGGCTGTAGGACGATGTATTGAATCTCGACGCAATTTGAGTGTTCCATCGTCATTAGGAGGCGCTCAACGTTACACTTAACTATCACTTATGCATCGGATTCGAAAATCTAGACTCACAAGAGAACGACCATAAGGTGCCCGTAGCAGCAATATCCCCTTGGAGACAAGTCGGCTTGAGGACGATGTAGTGAATCTCGACGCAATTGGAGTGTTCCTTCGTCATTAGGAGGCCCTGAACGTTACAATTAACTATCTGTTTAGCGTCGGATTCGAAAATCTAGACTCACAGGAGAACGACCATAAGGTGTCCGTAGCAGCAATAGACCCTTGGAGACAAGACGGCTGGAGGAAGATGTATTGAATCTCGACGCAATTTGAGTATTCCATCGTCATTAGGAGGCCCTGAACTTTACAATTAACTATCAGTAATGTGTCGGATTCGAAAATCTAGACTCACAGGAGAACGACCACAAGGTGCCCGAGGCAGCAATAGACCCTTGGAGACAAGTCGGCTGGAGGCCGATGTATTGAATCTCGACGCAATTTGAGTGTTCCATCGTCATTAGGAAGCCCTGAACGTTACAATTAACAATCAGATTGGCGTCGGACTCGAAAATCTAATCTCACAAGAGAGCGACCATAAGGAGCCCGAGGCAGCAATATGCTAATGGAGACAAGTCGGCTGGAGGACGATGTATTGAATCTCGACGCAATTTGAGTGTTCCATCATCACTAGGAGGCGCTTATCGTTACATCTCAGTACCATTCTTGCGTCGAAATCGAAAATCTAGCCTTCCAGGAGACGGACCATATGGTGCCCGAGGCAGCGTTATTCTCTTGTAGGCACATCGGCTGGAGGACGATGTACTGAACCTCGAGCGATTTGAGTGTTCCTTCGTCATTAGGAGGCCCTGAACGTTACAATTAGCTATCAGTTTTGCGTCGGATTCGAAAATCGAGACTCACAGGAGAACAGCCACAAGGTGCCCGAGGCAGCAATAGAACCTTAAAGACATGTCGGCTGTATGACGATATATTGCATCTCAGCGCAATTTCAGTGTTCCATCGTCATTAGGAATCCCTGAACGTTACAATTAACTACCAATTTCGCATCAGATTCGATATTCTAGACTCACAAGAGACGGACCACATGGAGCCCGAGGCAGCAATATCCCCTTGTAGACAAGTCGCCTGGAGGACGATGTATTGACTCTCAACGCAATTTGAGTGTTCCATCGTCATTAGGAGGCGCTGAACGTTACAATTAACTATCATTTTTGCGTCGGATTCGAAAATCTAGACTCACAGAAGACGGACCATATGGTGCCCGAGGCAGCAATATCCCCTTGGAGGCACGTCGGCTCGAGGACGATGTACTGAACCTCGACGCAATTTGAGTGTTCCATCGTCATTAGGAAGCCCTGAACTTCACAATTAACTATCAGTAATGTGTCGGATTCGAAAATCTAGACTCAGAGCAGAACGACCACAAAGTGCACGAGGCAGCAATAGACCCTTGGAGACAAGTCGGCTGGAGGCCCATGTATAGAATCTCGACGCAATTTGAGTGTTCCATCATCATTAGGAGGCCCTGAACGTTACAATTAACAATCAGTTTTGCGTCGGATTCGAAAATCTACACTCACAGGAGAACGACTAAACGTGCCTGAGGTGACTCTTGGAGACAAGTCGGCTGAAGGACGATGTATTGAATCTCGACGCAATTTGAGTATTCCATCGTCATTAGGAAGCCCTGAACGTTACAATTTACTATCAGTTTTTCGTCGGATTTGAAAATCTAGACGCACTGGAGACGGACCATAAGGTGCCCGAGGCAGCAGTATCACCTTGGAGACAAGTCGGCTGGAGGCTGATGTATTGAATCTCGAAGCTATTTGAGTGTTCCATCGTCATTAGGTGGCCCTGAACGTTACAATTAACTATCACTTTTGCGTCGGATTCTAAAATCTAGACTCACAGGAGAACGACCTAAACGTGCCCGAGGCAGCAATAGAAAGCTGGAGACAAATCAACTGAAAGACGATGTATTGAATCTCGACGCAATTTGAGTGTTCCATCGTCAATAGGAGGCTTGAACGTCACAATTGACTACCAGTTTCGCGTCGGATTCAAAAATCTACACTCACAGGAGACGGACCATATGGAACCCGTGGCAGCAATATCCCCTTGGAGACAAGTCGGCTGGAGGACTATATATTGAATCTCGACGCAATTTGAGTGTTCCATCATCATTAGGAGGCGCTTATCGTTACATCTCAGTACCATTTTTGCGTCGAAATCGAAAATTTAGCCTCACAGGAGACGGACCATATGGTGCCCGAGGCAGCATTATTCCCTCGTAGACAAGTCGGCTGGAGGACAATGTATAGAATCTCGGCGCAATCTGAGTGTTCCATCGTCATTAGGAAGCCCTGTACGTTACAATTAACAATGAGTTTCGCGACGGACTCGAAAATCTAGACTCACAGGGGAATAAGCATAAGGTGCCCGAGGCAGCAATAGACCCTTCGAGACAAATCGGCTGAATGCCGATGTATTGAATCTCGACGCAATTTGAGTGTTCCATCGTCATTTGGAGCACGGAACTTTACAATTAACTATCAGTAATGTGTCGGATTCGAAAATCTAGTCTCAGAGGAGAACGACCACAAGGTGCCCGAGGAAGCAATAGACCCTTGGAGACAATTCGGCTGGAGGAGGATGTATTGAATCTCGACGCAATTTGAGTGTTCCATCGTCATTAGGAGGCCCTGAACATTACAATTAACTATCAATTTTGCGTCGGATTCGAAAATCTTGACTAACAGGAGACGGACCACATGGAGCCCGAGGCAGCAATATCCCCTTGTAAACAAGTCGGCTGGAGGACGATGTATTGACTCTCGACGCAATTTGAGTTTTCCATCGTCATTACGAGGCGCTGAACGTTACAATAAACAATCAGTTTTGCGTCGGATTCGAAAATCTAGACTCACAGGAGAACGATCATAAGGTGCCTGAGGTGACCCTTGGAGACAAGTCGGCTGAAGGACGATGTATTGAATCTCGACGCAATTTGAGTGTTCCATCGTCAATAGGAGGCACTGAACGTTACAAATTACTGTCGGTTTTGCGTCGGGTTCAAAAATCTAGACACACAGGAGAACGATCTTAAGGTGCCCGAGGCAGCAATTGACGCTTGGAGACAAGTCGGCTGGAGGACGATGTATAAGATCGCGAAGCGATTTGAGTGTTCCATCGTCATTAGGAGGCCCTGAATGTTAGTATTAACTATCAGTTATGCGTCGGATTCGAAAATCTAGAATCACAGGAGAACGACTATGAGATGCCCGAGGCAGCAATAGACCCTTGGAGACAAGTCGGCTGGAGGCCGATGGATTGTATCTCGACGCAATTCGAGTGTTCCATCGTCAGTAGGAGGCCCTGAACTTTACAATTAACTATCAATTTTGCGTCGGATTCGAAAATCTAGACTAACTGGAGACGGACCACATGGAGCCCGAGGCAGCAATATCCCCGTGTAGAGAAGTCGGCTGGAGGACGATGTATTGAATCTCGACGCAATTTGAGTGTTCCATCGTCTTCAGGAGGCCCTGAATGTTACAATTAACTATCAGTTTTTCGACGGATTCGAAAATCTAGACCCACTGGAGATGGACCATAAGGTGCCCGAGGCAGCAATAGAAAATTGAAGACAAGTCGGCTGAATGACGATATATTGAATCTCGGCGCAATTTGAGTGTTCCATCGTCATTAGGAGGCCCTGAACGTTACAATTAACTATCAGTTTTGCGTCGGGTTCGAAAATCTAGACTCACAGGAGAACGATCATAAGGTGCGCGAGGCAGCAATAGACCCTTGGAGACAAGTCGCTTAAGGACGATGTACTGAACCTCGACGCAATTTGAGTGTTCCATCGTCATTAGGAGGCCCTGAACGTTACAATTAACTATCACATTTGCTTTGGATTCGAAAGTCGAGTCTCACAGGAGAACACCCATAAGGTGCCTGAGGCGGCAATAGACCCTTGGAAACAAGTCGGCTGAATGACGATGTATTGAATCTCGACGCAATTTGAGTGTTGCATCGTCATTAGGAGGCCCTGACCGTTACAATTAACTATCAGTTTTGCGTCGGATTCGAAAATCGAGACTCACAGGAGAACAACCATAAGGTGCCCGAGGCAGCAATAGAAAATTGAAGACAAGTCGGCTGAATGACGATATATTGAATCTCGGCGCAATTTGAGTGTTCCATCGTCATTAGGAGGCCCTGAACGTTACAATTAACTATCAGTTTTGCGTCGGGTTCGAAAATCTAGACTCACAGGAGAACGATCATAAGGTGCGCGAGGCAGCAATAGACCCTTTGAGACAAGTCGGCTGGAGGACGATGTATTTGATCGCGACGCAAATTGAGTGTTCCGTCGTCATTAGGAGGCCCTGAATGTTTTTCGTCGGATTCGATAATCTAGACTCACTGGAGACAGACCATAAGGTGCCCGAGGCAGCAATATCCAGTTGGTGACCAGTCCGCTGGAGGACGATGTATTGAATCGCGACGCAATTTGAGTGTTCCATCGTCATTAGGAGGCCCTGAACGTTACAATCAGTTTTGCGTCGGATTAGAAAATCTTGACTCACAGGAGAACGACCATAAGGTGCCCGAGGCAGCAATAGACCCTTGGAGACAAGTCGGCTGGAGATCGATGTATTGGATCGCGACGAAATTTGAGTGTTCCATCGTCATTAGGAGGCCCTGAACATTACAGTCAGTTTTTCGTCGGATTAGAAAATCTAGACTCACAGGAGAACGACCATAAGGTGCCCGAGGCAGCGATATCCCCTTGGAGACAAGACGGCTGGAGGACGATGTATCGAATCTCGACGCAATATGAGTGTTCCATCGTCATTAGGATGCCCTGAACTTTACAATTAACTATCAGTTATGAGTCGGATTCGAAAATCTAGACTCACAGCAGAACGACCATAAGATGCCCGAGGCAGCAATAGACCCTTGGAGACAAGTCGGCTGGAGGCCGATGGATTGTATCTCGACGCAATTGGAGTGTTCCATCGTCAGTAGGAAGCCCTGAACTTTACAATTAACTACCAATTTTGCGTCGGATTCGAAAATCTAGACTAACAGGAGACGGACCACAAGGAGCACGAGGCAGCAATATCCCCTTGTAGACAAGTCGGCTGGAGGACGATGTATGGACCCTCGACGCAATATGAGTGTTCCATCGTCATTAGGAGGCGCTGAACGTTACAATTAACTATCATGTTAGCGTCGGATTCGAAAATCTACTCTCAGGAGAAGGATCATATGGTGCCCGAGACAGCAATATCCCCTTGGATAGAAGTCGGCTGGAGGACGATGTATTGTGTCTCGACGCAATATGAGTGTTCCATCGTCATTAGGAGGCCCTGAACGTTACAATTGACTATCAGTTTCGCCTCGGATTCAAAAATCTAGAATCACAGGAGAACGAACATAAGGTGCCTGAGGTGACCCTTGGAGACAAGTCGGCTGAAGGACGATGTATTGAATCTCGACGCAATTTGAGTGTTCCATCGTCAATAGGAGGCACTGAACGTTACAATTAACTATCAGTTTTGTGTCGGGTTCTAAAATCTAGATTCGCAGGAGAACGATCATGAGGTGCCCGAGGCAAGCAATAGACCCTTGGAGACATGTCGGCTGGAGAACGATGTATTGGATCGCGACGCAATTTGAGTGTTCCATCGTCATTAGGAGGCCCTGAACATTACAATTAACTATAAATTTTGCGTCGGATTCGAAAATCTAGACTAACAGGAGACGGACCACATGGAGCCCGAGGCAGCAATATCCCCTTGTAAACAAGTCGGCTGGAGGACGATGTATTGACTCTCGACGCAATTTGAGTTTTCCATCGTCATTACGAGGCGCTGAACGTTACAATAAACTATCATTTTTGCGTCGGATTCGAAAATCAAATCTCAAGAGCAGGATCATATGGTGCACGAGACAGCAATATCCACTGGGATACAAGTCCGCTGGAGGACGATGTATTGAATCTCGAAGCAATTTGAGTGTTCCTTCGTCATTAGGAGGCCCTGAACGTTACAATTAACAATCAGTTTTGCGTCGGATTCAGAAATCTAGACTCACAGGAGAACGAACATAAGGTGCCTGAGGTGACCCTTGGAGACAAGTCGGCTGAAGGACGATGTATTGAATCTCGACGCAATTTGAGTGTTCCATCGTCAATAGGAGGCACTGAACGTTACAAATTACTGTCAGATTTGCGTCGGGTTCAAAAATCTAGACTCACAGGAGAACGATCTTAAGGTGCCCGAGGCAGCAATAGACGCTTGGAGACAAGTCGGCTGGAGGACGATGTATAAGTTCGTGAAGCGATTTGAGTGTTCCATCGTCATTAGGAGGCCCTGAATGTTAGTATTAACTATCAGTTATGCGTCGGATTCGAAAATCTAGACTTACTGGAGACGGATCATAAGGTGACCAAGGCAACAATATCCCCTTGGTGACCAGTCCGCTGGAGGACGATGTATTGAATCGCGACGCAATTTGAGTGTTCCATCGTCATTAGGAGGCCCTGAACGTTACAATCAGTTTTGCGTCGGATTAGAAAATCTAGACTCACAGGAGAACGACCATAAGGTGCCCGAGGCAGCAATAGACCCTTGGAGACAAGTCGGCTGGAGATCAATGTATTGGATCGCGACGAAATTTGTGTGTTCCATCGTCATTAGGAGGCCCTGAACGTTAAAATCAGTTTTTCGTCGGATTAGAAAATCTAGACTCACAGGAGAACGACCATAAGGTGCCCGAGGCAGCGATATCCCCTTGGAGACAAGACGGCTGGAGGACGATGTATCGAATCTCGACGCAATATGAGTGTTCCATCGTCATTAGGATGCCCTGAACGTTACATTTAACTATCAGTTATGAGTCGGATTCGAAAATCTAGACTCACAGCAGAACGACCATAAGATGCCCGAGGCAGCAATAGACCCTTGGAGACAAGTAGGCTGGAGGGCGATGTATTGAGTCTCGACGCAATTTGAGTGTTCTGTCGTCGTTAGCAGGGGCTAAACGTTACAATTCACTATCAATTTGCCGTCGGATTCCAAAATGTAGACTCACAGGAGAAGGATCATTTGGTGCCCGAGGCAGCAATATCCCCTTGGAGACAAGTCAGCTGGAGGCCGATGTATTGAATCTCGACGCAATTTGAGTGTTCCATCGTCATAAGATGTCGGTGAACGTTACAATTAACTATCAGTTTCGCGTCGGATTCTAAAATCTAGACTCACAGGAGAACGACCATAAGGTGCCCGAGGCAGAAATAGACCGCTGGAGACAAATCGGCTGAATGACGATGTATTGATCGTCGACGCAATTTCAGTGTTCCATCGTCGATAGGAGGCCCTGAACGTTACAATTAACTATCAGTTATGCGTCGGATTCGAAAATCTAGACTCACAGGAGAACGAGCATAAGATGCCCGAGGCAGCAATACACCCTTGGAGACAAGTCGGCTGGAGATCGATGTATTGCATCGCGACGCAATTTGAATGTTCCATCGTCATTAGGAGGCCCTGAACGTTACAATCAGTTTTGCGTCGGATTAGAAAATCTAGACTCACAGGAGATCGACCATAATGTGCCCGAGGCAGCAATAGACTCTTGGAGACAAGTCGGCTGGGGATCGATGTATTGGATCGCGACGCCATTTGAATGTTCCATCGTCATTAGGAGGCCCTGAACGTTACAATCAGTTTTGCGTCGGATTAGAAAATCTAGACTCACAGGAGAACGACCATAAGGTGCCCGAGGCAGAAATAGACCGCTGGAGACAAATCGGCTGAATGACGATGTATTGATCGTCGACGCAATTTCAGTGTTCCATCGTCAGTAGGAGGCCCTGAACTTTACAATTAACTATCAATTTTGCGTCGGATTCGAAAATCTAGACTAACTGGAGACGGACCACATGGAGCCCGAGGCAGCAATATCCCCGTGTAGACAAGTCGGCTGGAGGACGATGTATTGAATCTCGACGCAATTTGAGTGTTCCATCGTCTTCAGGAGGCCCTGAATGTTACAATTAACTATCAGTTTTTCGACGGATTCGAAAATCTAGACCCACTGGAGATGGACCATAAGGTGCCCGAGGCAGCAATAGAAAATTGAAGACAAGTCGGCTGAATGACGATATATTGAATCTCGGCGCAATTTGAGTGTTCCATCGTCATTAGGAGGCCCTGAACGTTACAATTAACTATCAGTTTTGCGTCGGGTTCGAAAATCTAGACTCACAGGAGAACGATCATAAGGTGCGCGAGGCAGCAATAGACCCTTGGAGACAAGTCGCTTAAGGACGATGTACTGAACCTCGACGCAATTTGAGTGTTCCATCGTCATTAGGAGGCCCTGAACGTTACAATTAACTATCACATTTGCTTTGGATTCGAAAGTCGAGTCTCACAGGAGAACACCCATAAGGTGCCTGAGGCGGCAATAGACCCTTGGAAACAAGTCGGCTGAATGACGATGTATTGAATCTCGACGCAATTTGAGTGTTGCATCGTCATTAGGAGGCCCTGACCGTTACAATTAACTATCAGTTTTGCGTCGGATTCGAAAATCGAGACTCACAGGAGAACAACCATAAGGTGCCCGAGGCAGCAATAGAAAATTGAAGACAAGTCGGCTGAATGACGATATATTGAATCTCGGCGCAATTTGAGTGTTCCATCGTCATTAGGAGGCCCTGAACGTTACAATTAACTATCAGTTTTGCGTCGGGTTCGAAAATCTAGACTCACAGGAGAACGATCATAAGGTGCGCGAGGCAGCAATAGACCCTTTGAGACAAGTCGGCTGGAGGACGATGTATTTGATCGCGACGCAAATTGAGTGTTCCGTCGTCATTAGGAGGCCCTGAATGTTTTTCGTCGGATTCGATAATCTAGACTCACTGGAGACAGACCATAAGGTGCCCGAGGCAGCAATATCCAGTTGGTGACCAGTCCGCTGGAGGACGATGTATTGAATCGCGACGCAATTTGAGTGTTCCATCGTCATTAGGAGGCCCTGAACGTTACAATCAGTTTTGCGTCGGATTAGAAAATCTTGACTCACAGGAGAACGACCATAAGGTGCCCGAGGCAGCAATAGACCCTTGGAGACAAGTCGGCTGGAGATCGATGTATTGGATCGCGACGAAATTTGAGTGTTCCATCGTCATTAGGAGGCCCTGAACATTACAGTCAGTTTTTCGTCGGATTAGAAAATCTAGACTCACAGGAGAACGACCATAAGGTGCCCGAGGCAGCGATATCCCCTTGGAGACAAGACGGCTGGAGGACGATGTATCGAATCTCGACGCAATATGAGTGTTCCATCGTCATTAGGATGCCCTGAACTTTACAATTAACTATCAGTTATGAGTCGGATTCGAAAATCTAGACTCACAGCAGAACGACCATAAGATGCCCGAGGCAGCAATAGACCCTTGGAGACAAGTCGGCTGGAGGCCGATGGATTGTATCTCGACGCAATTGGAGTGTTCCATCGTCAGTAGGAAGCCCTGAACTTTACAATTAACTACCAATTTTGCGTCGGATTCGAAAATCTAGACTAACAGGAGACGGACCACAAGGAGCACGAGGCAGCAATATCCCCTTGTAGACAAGTCGGCTGGAGGACGATGTATGGACCCTCGACGCAATATGAGTGTTCCATCGTCATTAGGAGGCGCTGAACGTTACAATTAACTATCATGTTAGCGTCGGATTCGAAAATCTACTCTCAGGAGAAGGATCATATGGTGCCCGAGACAGCAATATCCCCTTGGATAGAAGTCGGCTGGAGGGCGATGTATTGTGTCTCGACGCAATATGAGTGTTCCATCGTCATTAGGAGGCCCTGAAGGTTACAATTGACTATCAGTTTCGCCTCGGATTCAAAAATCTAGAATCACAGGAGAACGAACATAAGGTGCCTGAGGTGACCCTTGGAGACAAGTCGGCTGAAGGACGATGTATTGAATCTCGACGCAATTTGAGTGTTCCATCGTCAATAGGAGGCACTGAACGTTACAATTAACTATCAGTTTTGTGTCGGGTTCTAAAATCTAGATTCGCAGGAGAACGATCATGAGGTGCCCGAGGCAAGCAATAGACCCTTGGAGACATGTCGGCTGGAGAACGATGTATTGGATCGCGACGCAATTTGAGTGTTCCATCGTCATTAGGAGGCCCTGAACATTACAATTAACTATAAATTTTGCGTCGGATTCGAACATCTAGACTAACAGGAGACGGACCACATGGAGCCCGAGGCAGCAATATCCCCTTGTAAACAAGTCGGCTGGAGGACGATGTATTGACTCTCGACGCAATTTGAGTTTTCCATCGTCATTACGAGGCGCTGAACGTTACAATAAACTATCATTTTTGCGTCGGATTCGAAAATCAAATCTCAAGAGCAGGATCATATGGTGCACGAGACAGCAATATCCACTGGGATACAAGTCCGCTGGAGGACGATGTATTGAATCTCGAAGCAATTTGAGTGTTCCTTCGTCATTAGGAGGCCCTGAACGTTACAATTAACAATCAGTTTTGCGTCGGATTCAGAAATCTAGACTCACAGGAGAACGAACATAAGGTGCCTGAGGTGACCCTTGGAGACAAGTCGGCTGAAGGACGATGTATTGAATCTCGACGCAATTTGAGTGTTCCATCGTCAATAGGAGGCACTGAACGTTACAAATTACTGTCAGATTTGCGTCGGGTTCAAAAATCTAGACTCACAGGAGAACGATCTTAAGGTGCCCGAGGCAGCAATAGACGCTTGGAGACAAGTCGGCTGGAGGACGATGTATAAGTTCGTGAAGCGATTTGAGTGTTCCATCGTCATTAGGAGGCCCTGAATGTTAGTATTAACTATCAGTTATGCGTCGGATTCGAAAATCTAGACTTACTGGAGACGGATCATAAGGTGACCAAGGCAACAATATCCCCTTGGTGACCAGTCCGCTGGAGGACGATGTATTGAATCGCGACGCAATTTGAGTGTTCCATCGTCATTAGGAGGCCCTGAACGTTACAATCAGTTTTGCGTCGGATTAGAAAATCTAGACTCACAGGAGAACGACCATAAGGTGCCCGAGGCAGCAATAGACCCTTGGAGACAAGTCGGCTGGAGATCAATGTATTGGATCGCGACGAAATTTGTGTGTTCCATCGTCATTAGGAGGCCCTGAACGTTAAAATCAGTTTTTCGTCGGATTAGAAAATCTAGACTCACAGGAGAACGACCATAAGGTGCCCGAGGCAGCGATATCCCCTTGGAGACAAGACGGCTGGAGGACGATGTATCGAATCTCGACGCAATATGAGTGTTCCATCGTCATTAGGATGCCCTGAACGTTACATTTAACTATCAGTTATGAGTCGGATTCGAAAATCTAGACTCACAGCAGAACGACCATAAGATGCCCGAGGCAGCAATAGACCCTTGGAGACAAGTAGGCTGGAGGGCGATGTATTGAGTCTCGACGCAATTTGAGTGTTCTGTCGTCGTTAGCAGGGGCTAAACGTTACAATTCACTATCAATTTGCCGTCGGATTCCAAAATGTAGACTCACAGGAGAAGGATCATTTGGTGCCCGAGGCAGCAATATCCCCTTGGAGACAAGTCAGCTGGAGGCCGATGTATTGAATCTCGACGCAATTTGAGTGTTCCATCGTCATAAGATGTCGGTGAACGTTACAATTAACTATCAGTTTCGCGTCGGATTCTAAAATCTAGACTCACAGGAGAACGACCATAAGGTGCCCGAGGCAGAAATAGACCGCTGGAGACAAATCGGCTGAATGACGATGTATTGATCGTCGACGCAATTTCAGTGTTCCATCGTCGATAGGAGGCCCTGAACGTTACAATTAACTATCAGTTATGCGTCGGATTCGAAAATCTAGACTCACAGGAGAACGAGCATAAGATGCCCGAGGCAGCAATACACCCTTGGAGACAAGTCGGCTGGAGATCGATGTATTGCATCGCGACGCAATTTGAATGTTCCATCGTCATTAGGAGGCCCTGAACGTTACAATCAGTTTTGCGTCGGATTAGAAAATCTAGACTCACAGGAGATCGACCATAATGTGCCCGAGGCAGCAATAGACTCTTGGAGACAAGTCGGCTGGGGATCGATGTATTGGATCGCGACGCCATTTGAATGTTCCATCGTCATTAGGAGGCCCTGAACGTTACAATCAGTTTTGCGTCGGATTAGAAAATCTAGACTCACAGGAGAACGACCATAAGATGCCCGAGGCAGCAATAGACCATTGGAGACAAGTCGGCTGGAGGCCGATGGATTGTATCTCGACGCAATTGGAGTGTTCTATCGTCAGTGGGAGGCCCTGAACTTTACAATTAACTTTCAATTTTGCGTCGGATTCAAAAATCTAGACTCCCAGGAGACGGACCATATGGTGCCCGAGGCAGCTATTTGGAGACAAGTCGGCAGGACGGCGATGTATTGAATCTCGACGCAATTTGAGTGTTCCATTGTCATTAGGTGGCCCTGAACGTTACAATTAACTATCAGTTTTGTGTCGGATTCTAAAATCTAGACTCACAGGAGAACGGCCATAAGGTGCCCAAGGCAGCAATAGACCGATTGAGACAAGTCGGCTGAATGTCGATGTATTGACTCTCGACGCAATTTGATTATTCCATCGTCATTAGGAAAAACTGAACGTTACAATTATCAATCAGCTTCGCGTCGGATTCGAAAATCTAGATTCGCTGGAGATCGACCATAAGGTGCCCGAGCCACCAATATCCTCATGGAGACAGGTCGGCTGGAGGACGATGTATTGAATTTCGACGCAATTTGAGTGTTCCATCATCATTAGGAGGCGCAGATCGTTACATCTGAGTACCATTTTTGGATCGAAATCTAAAATCTAGTCTCACAGGAGACGGACCATATGTCGCCCGAGGCAGCAATAGACCCTTGGAGACAAGTCGGCTCAAGGACGATGTACTGAAACTCGAAGCAATTTGAGTGTTCCATCGTCATTAGGAGGCCCTGAACGTTACAATTAACTATCAGTTTTGCTTTGGATTCGAAAATCGAGACTCACAGGAGAACAACCATAAGGTGCCCGAGGCGGCAATAGACCCTTGGAGACAAGTCGGCTGAATGACGATGTATTGAATCTCGACGCAATTTGAGTGTTGCATCGTCATTAGGAGGCCCTGACCGTTACAATTATGTATCAGTTTTGCGTCGGATTCGAAAATCGGACTCACAGGAGAACAACCATAAGGTGCCCGAGGCAGCAATAGAAAATTGAAGACAAGTCGGCTGAAGGACGATATATTGAATCTCGGCGCAATTTGAGTGTTCCATCGTCATTAGGAGGCCCTGAACGTTACAATTAACAACAGTTTTGCGTCGGTTTCGAAAATCTAGACTCACAGGAGAACGATCATAAGGTGCGCGAGGCAGCAATAGACCCTTTGAGACAAGTCGGCTGGAGGACGATGTATTTGATCGCGACGCAAATTGAGTGTTCCATCGTCATTAGGAGGCCCTGAAAGTTTTTCGTCGGATTCGATAATCTAGACTCACTGGAGACAGACCATAAGGTGCCCGGGGCAGCAATATCCCCTTGGAGACCAGTCCGCTGGAGGACGATGTATTGAAACGCGACGCAATTTGAATGTTCCATCGTCATTAGGAGGTCCTGAACGTTGCAATTAACAATCAGTTTTGCGTCGGATTCGAAAATCTAGACTCACAGGAGAACGACCATAAGGAGCCCGAGGCAGCAATAGACGCTTGGAGACAGGTCGGCTGAAGGTCGATGTAACGAATCTCGACGCAATTTGAGTGTTCCATCGTCATTAGGAGTCCCTGAACGTTACAATTTACTATCAGTTTTGCGTCGGATTCGAAAATCTAGACTCACAGGAGAACGACCATAAGGAGCCCGAGGCAGCAATAGACGCTTGGAGACAAGTCGGCTGAACGACGATGTACTGAATCTCGTCGCGGTTTGAGTGTTCCATCGTCATTAGGATGCCCTGAACGTTACAATTAACTATCAGTTTTGCGTCGGATTCGAAAATTCAGACTCACAGGAGAACGACCATAGGGTGCCCGAGGCAGCAATAGACCCTTGGAGACAAGTCGGCTGAACGACGATGTATTGAATCTCGACGCAATTTGAGTGTTCCATCGTCATTAGGAAGCACTGAACAATACAAGTAACTATCATTTTTGCGTCGGATTCGAAAATCTAGACTCACAGGAGAACGACCGTATGGTGCCCGAGGCAGCAATATCCCCTTGGAAGCAAGGCGGCTGGAGGACGATGTATTGAATCTCGACGCAATTTGAGTGTTTCATCGTCATTAGGAGGACCTGAATGTTACAATTAACTATCAGTTTTGCGTCGGATTCGACAATCTAGACTTACAGGAGAACGACCATAAGGTGCCCGAGGCAGCAATAGACCCTTGGAGACAAGTCGGCTCGAGGACGATGTAGTGAATCTCGCCGCAATTTGAGTGTTCCTTCGTCATTAGGAGGCCCTGAACGTTACTATTAACTATCTGTTTAGCGTCGGATTCGAAAATCTAGACTCACTGGAGAACGACCATAAGCTGCCCGAGGCAGCAATAGTCCCTTGGAGACAAGTCGGCCCAAGGGCGATGTATTGAATCTCGATGCAATTTAGTGTACCATCGTCATTAGGAGGCCCTGAACGTTACAATTAACCATCGGTTTTGCGTCGGATTCGAAAATCTAGACTCAAAGGAGAAGGATCATTTGGTGCCCGAGACAGCAATATCCCCTTGGAGACAAGTCGGCTGGAAGACGATGTATTGAATCTCGACGCTATTTGAGTGTTCCATCGTCATTAGGAGCCGCTGAACGTCACAATTAACTATCACTTATGCGTCGGATTCGAAAATCTAGACTCACAGGAGAACGACCATAAGGTGCCTGTGGCGACCCTTGGAGACAAGTCGGCTGAAGGACGATGTATTGAATCTCGAACCAATTTGAGAGCACCATCGTCATTAGGAGGCCCTGAACGTTTCAATTTACTATCAGTTTCGCGTCGGATTCAAAAATCTACACTCACAGGCGACGGACCACATGGTACCCGAGGCAGCAATATCAACTTGGAGACAAGTCGGCTGGAGGACGATGTATTGAATCTCGACGCAATTTGAGTGTTCCATCATCATTAGGAGGCGCTTATCGTTACATCTCACTTCCATTTTTGCTTCGAAATCGAAAATCTAGTCTCACAGGAGACGGACCATATGGTGCCCGAGGCAGAAATATCCCCTTGGAGGAACGTCGGCTTGAGGACGATGTATTGAATCTCGAAACAATTTCAGAGCACCATCGTCATTAGGAGGCGCTGAACGTTTCAATTAACTATCAGTTATGCGTCGGATTCGAAAATCTAGACTCACAGGAGAACGACCATAAGGTGCCCGAGGCAGCAATAGACCCTTGGAGACAAGTCGGCTAGAGGCCGATGTGTTGAATCTTGACGCAATTTGAGTGTTCCATCATCATTAGGAGGCGCTTATCGTTACATCACACTACCATTTTTGCTTCGAAATCGAAAATCTAGTCTCACAGGAGACGGACCGTATGGTGCCCGAGGAGGCAATATCCCCTTGGAGGCACGTCGGCTGGAGGACGATGGATTGAACCTCGACGCAATTTGAGTGTTCCGTCGTCATTAGGAGCCCTGAACGTTACAATTACCTACCAGTTCTACGTCGTATTCGAAAATCGAGACGCACTGGAGAACAACCATAAGGTGCCCGAGGCAGCAATAGAAACTTGAAGACAAGTCGGCTGAAGGACGATGTATTGCATCTCGGCGCAATTTGAGTCTTCCATCATCATTAGGAGGCCCTGAACGTTACAATTAACTATCAGTTTCGCATCGGAATCAAAAATCTAGACTCACAGGAGACGGACCATATGGTGCCCGAGGCAGCAATGTCGCCTTGGAGACAAGTCGGCTGGAGTCCGATGTATTGAATCTCGACGCAATTTGAGTGTTCCATCGTCATTAGGAGGCCCTGAACGTTACAATTCACTATCATTTCGCCGTCGGATTCGAAAATCTAGACTCACAGGAGAAGGATCATTTGGGGCCCGAGACAGCAATATCCCCTTGGAGACAAGTCGGCTGGAGGCTGATGTATTGAACCTCGACGCAATTTGAGTGTTCCGTCGTCATTATGTGGCCCTGAACGTTACAATTAACTTTCAGTTTAGCGTCGGATTCTAAAATCTAGACTCACAGGAGAACGACCATAAGGTGCCCGAGGCAGCAATAGACCGCTGGAGACAGGTCGGCTGGAGGACGATGTATGGTTCTCGACGCTATTTGAGTGTTCCTTCGTCATTAGGATGCCCTGAACGTTACAATTAACTATCAGTTTTGCGTCGGATTCTAAAATCTAGACTCACAGGAGAACGACCATAAGGTGCCTGAGGCAGCAATAGACCGCTGGAGACAAGTCGGCTGAAAGACGATGTATTGAATCTCGACGCAATTTGAATGTTCCATCGTCATTAGGAGGCTTAAACGTCACAATTGACTATCAGTTAGGCGCCGGATTCAAAAATCTACACTCACAGGAGACGGACCATATGGAACCCGAGGCAGCAGTATCCCCTTGGAGACAAGTCGGCTGGTGACGATAAATTGAATCTCGACGCAATTTGAGTGATCCATCATCACTAGGAGGCGCTTATAGTTATATCTCAGTACCATTTTTGCGTCGAAATCGAAAATCTAGCCTCCCAGGAGACGGACCATATGCTGCCCGAGGCAGCGTTATTCCCTTGGAGGCACATCGGCTGGAGGACGATGTACTGAACCTCGACGCAATTTGAGTGTTCCTTCGTCATTAGGAGGCCCTGAACGTTACAATTAACTATCAGTTTTGCGTCGGATTCGAAAATCGAGACTCACAGGAGAACAGCCACAAGGTGCCCGAGGCAGCAATAGGACCTTGAAGACAAGTCGGCTGTATGACGATATATTGAATCTCGCCGCAATTTGAGTGTTCCATCGTCATTAGGAATCCCTGAACGTTACAATTAACTATCAATTTCGCGTCAGATTCGAAATTGTAGACTCACAAGAGACGGACCACATGGAGCCCGAGGCAGCAATATCCCCTTGTAGCCAAGTCGCCTGGAGGACGATGTATTGACTCTCAACGCAATTTGTGTGTTCCATCGTCATTAGGAGGCGCTGAACGTTACAATTAACTATCATTTTTGCGTCGGATTCGAAAATCTAGACTCACAGGAGTCGGACCATATGGTGCCCGAGGCAGCAATATCCCCTTTGAGGCACGTCGGCTGGAGGACGATGTACTGAACCTCGACGCAATTTGAGTGTTCCATCGTCATTAGGAAGCCCTGAACTTCACAATTAACTATCAGTAATGTGTCGGATTCGAAAATCGAGACTCAGAGGAGAACGACCACAAGGTGCACGAGGCAGCAATAGACCCTTGGAGACAAGTCGGCTGGAGGCCGATGTATAGAATCTCGACGCAATTTGAGTGTTCCATCATCATTAGGAGGCCCTGAATGTTACAATTAACAATCAGTTTTGCGTCGGAATCGAAAATCTACACTCACAGGAGAACGACCATAACGTGCCTGAGGTGACTGTTGGAGACAAGTCGGCTGACGGACGATGTATTGAATCTCGACGCAATTTGAGTGTTCCATCGTCATTTGGAAGCCCTGTACGTTACAATTAACTATCAGTTTTTCGTCGGATTTGAAAATCTAGACGCACTGGAGACGGACCATAAGGTGCCCGAGGCAGCAATATCACCTGGAGACAAGTCGGCTGGAGGCTGATGTATTGAATCTCGACGCTATTTGAGTGTTCCATCGTCATTAGGTGGCCCTGAACGTTACAATTATCTATCTGTTATGTGTCGGATTCGAAAATCTGGACTCACAGGAGATCGACCACAAGGTGCCCGAGGCAGCAATAGACGCTTGGAGACAAGTCGGCTGAAGGACGATATATTGAATCTCGACGCAATTTGAGTGTTCCATTGTCATTAGGAGGCCCAGAACGTTACAATTAACTATCAGTTTCGCGTCGGATTCGAAAATCTAGACTCACAGGTGAACGACCATAAGGTGTCCGAGGCAGCAATAGACTCTTGAAGACAAGTCGGCTGGAGGATGATGTATTGAATCGCATCGCAATTTGAGTGTTACATCGCCATTAGGAGGCCCTGACGTTACAACTAACTATCAGTTTCCCGTGGGATACGAGAATCTAGACTCGCAGGAGACGGACCATATGGTGCCCATGGCAGCAATATCACCTTGGAGACAAGTCGGCTCGAGGACGATGTATTGAATCTCGACGCAATTTGAGTGTTCCATCGTCATTAGGAGGCCCTGAACTTTACAATTAACTATCAGTATCTCGTCGGATTCGAAAATATCGACTCACAGGAGACGGACTATATGGTGCCCGAGGCAGCAATATCTCCTTGGAGACAAGTCGGCTGGAGGACGATGTATTGAATCTCGACGGAATTTGGGTGTTCCATCGTCATTAGGAGGCCCTGAACGTTACAAGTAACTGTCTGTTTCGCGTCAGATTCGAAATCTAGACTCACAGGAGACGGACCACATGGAGCCCGAGGCAACAATATCCCCTTGTAGACATGTCGGCTGGAGGCTGATGTATTGACTCTCAACGCAATTTGAGTGTTCCATCGTCATTATGAGGCGCTGAACAGTACAATTAACTATCATTTTTGCGTCGGATTCGAAAATCTAGACTCACAGGAGAAGGACCATATGGTGCCCGAGGCAGCAATATCCCCTTGGAGACCAGTTCGCTGGAGAACTATGTATCGAATCGCGACGCAATTTGAGTGCTCCATCGTCATAAGGAGGCGCTGAACGTTACAATTAACTATCTGTTTTGCGTCGGATTCGAAAATCTAGACTCACAGGAGAACGACTATAAGCTGCCCGAGGCAGCAACAGACCCTTGGAGATAAGTTGGCTCGAGGACGATGAATTGAATGTCGACGCAATTTGAGTGTTCCATCGTGATTAGGAGGCCGAGAACGTTACAATTAACTATCGGTTTTGCGTCGGATTCAAAAATCTAGACTCACAGGAGACGGACCATATGGTGCCCGAGGCAGCAATATCACCTTGGAGTCAAGTCGGCTGGAGGACGATGGAGTGAATCTCGACGCAATTTGAGTGTTCCATCGTCATTATGAGGCCCTGAACATTACAATTAACTGTCAGTTTGGCGTTGGATTCTAAAATCTAGACTCATAGGGGAATGAGCATAAGGTGCCCGAGGCAGCAATAGACGCTTGGAGACAAATCAGCTGAATGCCGATGTATTGAATCTCAACGCAATTTGAGTGTTCCATCGTCATTAGGAGGCCCTGAACGTTAGAATTAACTATCAGTTATGCGTCGTTTTAGAAAATCTAGACTCACAGGAGACGGACCATATGGTGCCCGAGGCAGCACTATCCCCTTGGAGACAAATCGGCTGAATGCCGATGTATCGACTCTCGACGCAATTTGAGTGTTCCATCGTCATTAGGAGGCCCTGAACGTTACAATTATTAGTTTCTCGTCAGATTCGAAAATCTAGACTCTTAGGAGACGGACCACATGGAGCACGAGACAGCAATATATCATTGTAGACAAGTCGGCGGGAGGACAATGTATTGACTCTCGACGCAATTTGAATGTTCCATCGTCATTAGGAGGCCCGGAACGTTACAATTAACTATCAGTTTCGCGTCGGATTCAAAAATCTAGACTCACAGGAGACCGACCATATTGTGCCCGTGGCAGCAATATCCCGTTGGAGACAAGTCGGCTGAGGACGATGTATTGAATCTCGAAGCAATTTGAGTGTTCAATCGGCATTAGGAGGCGCTGAACATTACAATTCACTATCCTTTTGGCAACGGAATCGTAAATCTAGGCTCAAAGGAGAAGGATCATTTGGTGCCTGAGACAGCAATATCCCCTTGGAGACAAGTCGGCTGTAGGACGATGTATTGAATCTCGACGCAATTTGAGTGTTCCATCGTCATTAGGAGGCGCTCAACGTTACACTTAACTATCACTTATGCATCGGATTCGAAAATCTAGACTCACAAGAGAACGACCATAAGGTGCCCGAGGCAGCAATATCCCCTTGGAGACAAATCGGCTTGAGGACGATGTAGTGAATCTCGACGCAATTGGAGTGTTCCTTCGTCATTAGGAGGCCCTGAACGTTACAATTAACTATCTGTTTAGCGTCGGATTCGAAAATCTAGACTCACAGGAGAACGACCATAAGGTGTCCGTAGCAGCAATAGACCCTTGGAGACAAGACGGCTGGAGGAAGATGTATTGAATCTCGACGCAATTTGAGTATTCCATCGTCATTAGGAGGCCCTGAACTTTACAATTAACTATCAGTAATGTGTCGGATTCGAAAATCTAGACTCACAGGAGAACGACCACAAGGTGCCCGAGGCAGCAATAGACCCTTGGAGACAAGTCGGCTGGAGGCCGATGTATTGAATCTCGACGCAATTTGAGTGTTCCATCGTTATTAGGAAGCCCTGAACGTTACAATTAACAATCAGTTTGGCGTCGGACTCGAAAATCTAATCTCACAAGAGAGCGACCATAAGGAGCCCGAGGCAGCAATATGCTAATGGAGACAAGTCGGCTGGAGGCCGATGTATTGAATCTCGAGGCATTTTGAGTGTTCTATCGACATTAGGAGGCCATGAACGTTACAATTAACTATCAGTTATGCGTCGGATTCGAAAATCTAGCCTCACAGTAGAACGACCATAAGGTGCCGACGCAGCAATATCCCCTTGGAGACAAGTCGGCTCGAGGACGATGTAAAGAATCTCGACGCAACTTGACTGTTCCTTAGTCATTAGGAGGCCCTGAACGTTACTATTAACTATCTGTTTAGCGTCGGATTCGAAAATCTAGACTCACTGGAGAACGACCATAAGCTGCCCGAGGCAGCAATAGTCCCTTGGAGACAAGTCGGCCCAAGGCCTATGTATTGAATCTCGATGCAATTTAGTGTACCATCGTCAATAGGAGGCCCTGAACGTTACAATTAACCAACGGTTTTGCGTCGGATTCGAAAATCTAGACTCAAAGGAGAAGGATCATTTGGTGCCCGAGACAGCAATATCCCCTTGGAGACAAGTCGGCTGGAAGACGATGTATTGAATCTCGACGCTATTTGAGTGTTCCATCGTCATTAGGAGCCGCTGAACGTCACAATTAACTATCACTTATGCGTCGGATTCGAAAATCTAGACTCACAGGAGAACGACCATAAGGTGCCCGACGCAGCAATATCCCCTTGGAGATAAGTCGGCTCGAGGACGATGTAGTGAATCTCGACGCAATTTGAGTGTTCCATCGTCATTAGGAGGCCCTCAACATTGCAATTAACTATCAGTTTTGCGTCGGATTTTAAATCTAGACTCACAGGGGAATGACGATAAGATGCCCCAGTCAGCATTACACCCTTGGAGACAAATCGGCTGAAAGCCGATGTATTGAATCCCGCGCAAATTGAGTGTTCCATCGTCATTAGGAAGCCCTGAACGTTACAATTAACATTCAGTTTCGCGTCGGATTCGAAAATCTAGACTCACAGGAGAACGACCATAATCTGCCTGAGGCAGCAATAGACCCTTGGAGACAAGTCGGCTCGAGGCAGATGTATTGAATCTCGACGCAATTTGAGTGTTCCATCGTCATTAGGAGGTCCTGAACGTTACAATTAACTATCAGATTCTTTGGTGTGACGTCATAAGCGCGTGACTGCGTGTGAGATCGCTCTCTAAGTTTTCATCTATTTTTAGGTTTCAGATATATATTTTAACTGTTTTTGTGATAATATTTACTATATAAGTGACTTATTAGTGGTTTCTTCATTCACCTCTGCATTTCTTGTGTTGTGGCCTGATATTTGTGAGTGTTTCGTATCGAGCAACTTAACCTCTTACCCGTGTTTACATTCCGCGCTGACCAGTTGCAGCTGTAGCGGCGCATCGAAAGCTAAGTACTAATTAATTGTTTGTGTATAGTAGTTTATTTAGGAACTTTAGTAGTCTTCAACCGGTGTTCTTGGTGTTTTCCGGTGAAATAACTTCAGAAGAAATTTTTGCGAACTGCTTTCAGTTTCGTTACTGTCATTAGACGTTTGATTTTCTTTCTGTGTTAGTATTTTGTTATATTCTCATTTGTTGTTGATTAATACTGTCAATAATAGTAGTTACTTCCCTTGTAGAGCAAGTTTGTCATTATTGTAGTCAGTTTTTAACATCTTCTTATTGTAGTAGCGGAACTTAGATAAAGTTGTTTTCTTGTTTCAATAATTGTAAAATTTTACCATGAGTGAGAAGTGTGGGCTTTGCCGTAGGTTCGTGAGTAGTGGATTGCGGTGTGAGACTTGTTCGAAGTATTTTCACTGGGGGGAATGCAGTGGGGAAGCCAGTGGGCATTCTGGTGAGATCCTCTCCTGGAACTGCAGGTTATGTAGCAAGAGTAAGTTGATAGAGGAGCAGGAGCGTAAGATCTGTGCCCTTCAGGTGCAGTTGAAAAACGCACAGGAGGAGCTAGATAGGATGAGGAGGGAGAGGGGGGTTGGGGAATGGGAGCTGGCTGTTGGCAAGAGATATGCTAGGAGAAGGAGATTTTCAGATAGTTTTACTATTGGTGTTTGTAATAGATATGACCAACTGTCAGAGTCTAGTGGAGAGGAATCTCTAGTAGCTGTAGATGTAGGAAGTATGCAGCAGACCTCAGCAGTTACGGTGGCTAGGACAGTTGCAAAGTCTAAGAGAAAGAAGAAGGTTCTGCTGTTAGGTAGTTCTCATGGTAGAGGTGTAGGTCAGCAGTTGCAGGAAGTTTTGGGGAGTGAGTACCAGGTCACCAGCATTGTGAAGCCTAATGCAGGATTGGCTCAGGTGACTTTTAACATAGGGGGGTTATGTAGGGATTTTACTAAAGAGGATCAGGTAGTGATTGTGGGTGGGGCTGGTAATAGTATTGATAGGGATGGGGAGTATGACATAGATGGTGACCTGGAAAAGATAGCCACTCAGACTGGCAACACGAATGTGCATTTCGTGGAACTGTTTCAGCGTCACGATCGGCCTCATCTTAATACAGCCGTCAGGCGTAATAACATGAGACTTGAGGGTGCGCTGATGACAGAAGGCATGAGTCACATTTCAGTGGTGTCGGTGGAGTCTATCAGTAGGACGGGTTTCACTAGACATGGCCTGCACCTCAACAGGTATGGGAAGGGGAGGTTGGCAAAACTTATAGGTGACAGCATAGGTGGGGGTGGTGGGATCACTCATGGGAAAATTCCGGTAGTTGTGGGTGTTAGAGCTGTACCTTTTTTAGATTGAAGTCAGCTGATAGGTATTCCTGCTTAAGGGAAGTCTCTCTAACAAAGAAACCACTCTCTACAAAGCTTGGGTATCCGATTAATGAGGGAATTAGTATATTTCATCAAAATATACAAGGTATTAGAGATAAAGTTAGTGAACTGCTTATAGATGTTGACTCTGAAATTATTGGTATATCTGAACACTTCTTAAATAAGGAGATAATTCAGAGGCTTCCTTTACCAGGATACAGGTTGGCTGGCAGCTTTTCTAGGAGCTCTTTGCGGTGTGGGGGAGTGGCCATGTATGTGAAAAACGGTATCCCATTTGAGTCAATTGATGTTTCAAAGTACTGCACCGAAAAGGTGTTTGAATGTTGTGCAGGTGTGGTTAAATTTAGTGGAGCTAAACTTCTTACTGTTGTTATTTATAGATCCCCAGACTCCGATTTCACAACATTTTTGCTAAAGCTAGAGGAGGTTCTTGGTTCACTTTATAGGAAATACAAAAAGTTAGTTATATGTGGTGACTTCAATATTAATTGTATAAGTGATTGTGCAAGGAAAAGGATGCTGGTAGACCTCCTTAATTCATATAATCTTATGCAAACCGTATTCTTTCCAACGAGAGTGCAAGGGAACAGTAGAACAACCATAGACAATATTTTTGTTCATTCGTCATTATTAGAAGGGCATTCTGTTAGCAAAAAGGTGAATGGCCTTTCAGATCATGATGCACAAATTTTAAGTCTAAAAATTTTTTGTGCTGCAACACATGTTAAATATAGTTACCAACGTTTTAGGAAAGCTGATCCAGTTGCTGTACAGACTTTTGTAAACCTTATCAAGGAACAAGAGTGGCAAGATGTTTATAGTGCTGATACAGTAGACGATAAATATAATGCTTTCCTCAAGACTTTTCTCGTGCTCTTTGAAAGTTGCTTTCCGTTAGAACGTTCAAAACAGGGTACTAGCACAAACAGGCAGCCTGGGTGGCTGACTAAAGGGATAAGAATATCTTGTAGAACAAAGTGGCAATTATATCAAAACGTTAGAATCAGTCAAAATCTAAATGCAGCAGCCCATTACAAACAGTATTGTAAGGTGCTTAAAAAAGTTATTAGGAAGGCAAAAAGTATGTGGTATGCAGATAGAATAGCTAAGTCTCAGGATAAAATTAAAACCATATGGTCAGTCGTAAAGGAAGTGGCTGGTCTGCAGAGACAGGTCGAGAATATAGAATCAGTGCGTAGTGGGGATGTCCGTGTTACTGATAAGTCGCATATATGTACAGTACTTAATAATCACTTTCTGAATATAGCAGGTGAACTAAATAGAAACCTAGTCCCAACAGGGAATCATATAGCGCTCTTAGAAAAAAGTGTTCCGAGACTGTTACCTGAAATGCTCCTCCATGATACTGACAAGAGGGAGATTGAGTTAATAATTAAATCACTAAAGACCAAGAACTCTCATGGATATGACGGGGTATCTAGCAGAATACTGAAGTATTGTTCCACGTATGTTAGCTCAGTACTTAGCCATATCTGTAACTTTTCCTTTAGGAGTGGTCGGTTTCCTGACCGATTAAAGTACTCGGTAGTGAAGCCACTTTATAAAAAGGGAGACAGGGATAATGTTGACAATTATAGACCTATTTCTATGTCATCAGTGTTTGCTAAAGTTATTGAGAGGGTTGTATATACAAGGTTACTGCAGCATTTAAATTCACATAATTTGCTGTCAAATGTACAGTTTGGTTTTAGAAACGGTTTAACAACTGAAAATGCTATAGTCTCTTTTCTCTGTGAGGTTTTGGACGGATTAAATAAAAGGTTGCGAACGTTAGGTGTTTTCTTTGATTTAACGAAGGCTTTTGACTGTGTTGACCACAAAATATTACTGCAGAAGTTGGAACATTATGGAGTAAGGGGAGTAGCTTACAACTGGTTCGCCTCCTACTTTAAGAACAGAAAGCAGAAGGTAATCCTCCGCAATATTGAGAGTGGTAATGATGTTCAGTCCCAATGGGGCACTGTTAAATGGGGCGTTCCCCAAGGGTCGGTGCTGGGGCCACTGCTGTTCCTTATTTATGTAAATGATATGCCTTCTAGTATTACAGGTGATTCAAAAATATTTCTGTTTGCTGATGACACCACCTTGGTAGTGAAGGATCTTGTGTGTAATATTGAAACATTATCAAATAATGTAGTTCATGATATAAGTTCGTGGCTTGTGGAAAATAACTTGATGCTAAATCACAGTAAGACTCAGTTTTTACAGTTTCTAACCCACAATTCAACAAGAACTGACATTTTAATCAGACAGGATGGGCATGTTATAAGCGAGACGGAACAGTTCAAGTTCCTAGGCGTACAGATAGATAGTAAGCTGTTGTGGAAAGCCCATGTTCAGGATCTTGTTCAGAAACTAAATGCCGCTTTATTTACCATTAGAACAGTATCTGAAATAAGTGACATTTCAACACGAAAAGTAGTATACTTCGCATATTTTCATACGCTTATGTCATATGGTATTATTTTTTGGGGTAATTCTTCTGATTCAAAAAGGGTATTTTTGGCTCAAAAACGGGCTGTTCGAGCTATGTATGGTGTAAGTTCGAAAACCTCTTGTCGACCCCTATTCAATAGTCTGGGAATTTTGACATTGCCCTCACAGTATGTATTTCCTTTAATGTCGTTTGTTGTTAGCAATATTAGCTTATTCCCAAGAGTTAGCAGCTTTCACTCAGTTAATACTCGGCAGAAATCAAATCTGCATGTGGAATGCACTTCCTTGACTCTTGTGCAGAAAGGAGTGCAGTATTCTGCTGCATCCATTTTCAATAAGCTACCACAAGAACTCAAAAATCTTAGCAGTAGCCCAAACACTTTTAAGTCTAAACTGAAGAGTTTCCTCATGGTTCACTCCTTCTATTCTGTCGAGGAGCTCCTGGAAGAGATACAAAATTAAGCAAATTCCAGTGTACATTTTTGATTTCTTTATTTAAACTAACGACTTGTCGCCTGAATATGTTTCTTATATTTCATTTTATCTGTTTCTACAATCGTGTTATAATTTCATGTATTGACTCGTTCCATGACCATGGAGACTTCTCCTAAATGTGGTCCCACGGAACAATAAATAAATAAATAAATCAGTTTTGCGTCGTATTCGAAAATCTAGACTCACAGGAGACGGACCATATTGTGCCCGAGGCAGCAATATCCCCTTGTAGACAAGTCGGCTGGAGGACGATGTATTGACTCTTCACGCAATTTGAGTGTTCCATCGTCATTAGGAGGCTCTCAACATTACAATTAACTATCAGTTTTGCGTCGGATTTTAAATCTAGACTCACTGGGGAATGACCATTAGGTGCCCCAGTCAGCAATAGACCCTTGGAGACAAATCGGCTAAATGCCGATGTATTGAATCTCGCCAAAATTGAGTGTTCCATCGTCGTTAGGGAGCCCTGAACGCTACAATTAACATTCAGTTTCGCGTCGGATTCGAAAATCTAGACTCACAGGAGAACGACCATAAGCCGCCCGAGGCAGCAATAGACCCTTGGAGACAAGTCGGCTCGAGGCAGATGTATTGAATCTCGACGTAATTTAAGTGTTCCATCGTCATTAGGAGGTCCTGAACGTTACAATTAACTATCAGTTTTGCGTCGTATTCGAAAATCTGGACTCACAGGAGAACGACCATAAGGTGTCCGAGGCAGCAATACACCCTTGGAGACAAGTCGGCTGAAGGACGATGTACTGAATCTCAACGCAATTTGAGTGTTCCATCGTCATTAGGAGGCCCTGAACGTCACAATTAACTATCAGTAATGTGTCGGATTCGAAAATCTAGACTCACAGGAGAACGACTACAAGGTGCCCGAGGCAGCAATAGACCCTTGGAGACAAGTCGGCTGGAGACCGATGTATTGAATCTCGACGCAATTTGAGTGTTCCATCGTCATTCGGAGGCCCTGAACGTTACAATTAACTATCAGTTTCGCGTCAGATTCGAAAATCTAGACTCACAAGAGACGGACCACATGGAGCCCGAGGCAGCAATATCCCGTTGTAGACAAGTCGGCTGGAGGACGATGAATTGGCTCTCCACTCAATTTGAGTGTTCCATCGTCATTAGGAGGCCCTGAACATTACAATTAACTATCAGTTTTGCGTCGGATTTTAAATCTAGACTCACCGGAGAATTACCATAATGTGCCCCAGGCAGCAATGGACCCTTGGAGACAAATCGGCTGAATGCCGATGTGTTGAATCTCGCCCAAATTGAGTGTTCTATCGTCATTAGGAGGCGCTGAACGTTACAATTCACTATAATTTTGGCGTCGGATTCGAAAATCTAGGCTCAAAGAGGAAGGATCATTTGGTGCCCCAGACAGCAATATCCCTTTGGAGACAAGTCGGCTGGAGGACGATGTATTGAATCTCGACGCAATTTGAGTGTTCCATCGTCATTAGGAGGCGCTGAACGTTACAATTAACTATCAGTTTTGCGTCGGATTCGAAAATGTAGAATCACCGGAGACGGACCATGTGGTGCCCGAGGCAGCGATATCACCTTGGAGACAAGTCGGCTGTAGGACGATGAATTGAATCTCGACGCAATTTGAGTGTTCCATCGTCATTAGGAGGCCATGAACGTTACAATTAACAATCAGTTTAACGTCGGATTCGAAAATCTAGACTCACAGGAGAACGACCATAAGGTGCCTGTGGCGACCCTTGGAGACAAGTCGGCTGAAGGACGATGTATTGAATCTCGAACCAATTTGAGAGCACCATCGTCATTAAGAGGCGCTGAACGTTACAATTTACTATCAGTTTTTCGTCGGATTTGAAAATCTAGACGCACTGGAGACGGACCATAAGGTGCCCGAGGCAGCAATATCACCTTGGAGACAAGTCGGCTGGAGGCTGATGTATTGAATCTCGACGCTATTTGAGTGTTCCATCGTCATTAGGTGGCCCTGAACGTTACAATTAACTATCACTTTTGCGCCGGATTCTAAAATCTAGACTCACAGGAGAGCGACCAAAACGTGCCCGAGGCAGCAATAGAAAGCTGGAGACAAATCAACTGAAAGACGATGTATTGAATCTCGACGCAATTTGAGTGTTCCATCGTCAATAGGAGGCTTGAACGTCACAATTGACTACCAGTTTCGCGTCGGATTCAAAAATCTACACTCACAGGAGACGGACCATATGGAACCCGTGGCAGCAATATCCCCCTGGAGACAAGTCGGCTGGAGGACTATATATTGAATCTCGACGCAATTTGAGTGTTCCATCATCATTAGGAGGCGCTTATCGTTACATCTCAGTACCATTTTTGCGTCGAAATCGAAAATTTAGCCTCACAGGAGACGGACCATATGGTGCCCGAGGCAGCATTATTCCCTCGTAGACAAGTCGGCTGGAGGACAATGTATAGAATCTCGGCGCAATCTGAGTGTTCCATCGTCATTAGGAAGCCCTGTACGTTACAATTAACAATGAGTTTCGCGACGGACTCGAAAATCTAGACTCACAGGGGAATAAGCATAAGGTGCCCGAGGCAGCAATAGACCCTTGGAGACAAATCGGCTGAATGCCGATGTATTGAATCTCGACGCAATTTGAGTGTTCCATCGTCATTAGGAGCCCGGAATTTTACAATTAACTATCAGTAATGTGTCGGATTCGAAAATCTAGTCTCAGAGGAGAACGACCACAAGGTGCCCGAGGAAGCAATAGACCCTTGGAGACAATTCGGCTGGAGGAGGATGTATTGAATCTCGACGCAATTTGAGTGTTCCATCGTCATTAGGAGGCCCTGAACATTACAATTAACTATCAATTTTGCATCGGATTCGAAAATCTTGACTAACAGGAGACGGACCACATGGAGCCCGAGGCAGCAATATCCCCTTGTAAACAAGTCGGCTGGAGGACGATGTATTGACTCTCGACGCAATTTGAGTTTTCCATCGTCATTACGAGGCGCTGAACGTTACAATAAACTATCATTTTTGCGTCGGATTCGAAAATCAAATCTCAAGAGCACGATCATATATTGCACGAGACAGCAATATCCACTGGGATACAAGTCCGCTGGAGGACGATGTATTGAATCTCGAAGCAATTTGAGTGTCCCTTCGTCATTAGGAGGCCCTGCACGTTACAATTAACAATCAGTTTTGCGTCGGATTCGAAAATCTAGACTCACAGGAGAACGATCATAAGGTGCCTGAGGTGACCCTTGGAGACAAGTCGGCTGAAGGACGATGTATTGAATCTCGACGCAATTTGAGTGTTCCATCGTCAATAGGATTCACTGAACGTTACAAATTACTGTCGGTTTTGCGTCGGGTTCAAAAATCTAGACACACAGGAGAACGATCTTAAGGTGCCCGAGGCAGCAATTGACGCTTGGAGACAAGTCGGCTGGAGGACGATGTAAAAGATCGCGAAGCGATTTGAGTGTTCCATCGTCATTAGGAGGCCCTGAATGTTAGTATTAACTATCAGTTATGCGTCGGATTCGAAAATCTAGACTTACTGGAGACGGACCACAAGGTGCCCGAGGCAACAATATCCCCTTGGTGACCAGTCCGCTGGAGGACGATGTATTGAATCGCGACGCAATTTGAGTGTTATATCGTCATTAGGAGGCCCTGAACGTTAGAATCAGTTTTGCGTCGGATTAGAAAATCTAGACTCACAGGAGAACGACCATAAGGTGCCCGAGGCAGCAATAGACCCTTGGAGACAAGTCGGCTGGAGATCGATGTATTGGATCGCGACGAAATTTGGGTGTTCCATCGTCATTAGGAGGCCCTGAACGTTACAATCAGTTTTTCGTCGGATTAGAAAATCTAGACTCACAGGAGAACGACCACAAGGTGCCCGAGGCAGCGATATCCACTCGGAGACAAGACGGCTGGAGGACGATGTATCGAATCTCGACGCAATATGAGTGTTCCATCGTCATTAGGATGCCCTGAACGTTACAATTATCTATCGGTTATGAGTCGGATTCGAAAATCTAGACTCACAGCAGAACGACCATAAGATGCCCCAGGCAGCAATAGACCCTCGGAGACAAGTCGGCTGGAGGCCGATGGATTGTATCTCGACGCAATTGGAGTGTTCCATCGTCAGTAGGAGGCCCTGAACGTTACAATTAACTATCATTTTAGCGTCGGATTTGAAAATCTACTCTCAGGAGAAGGATCATATGGTGCCCGAGACAGCAATATCCCCTTGGATTCAAGCCGGCTGGAGGACGATGTATTGTGTCTCGACGCAATTTGAGTGTTCCATCGTCATTAGGAGGCCCTGAATGTTACAATTGACTATCAGTTTGACGTCGGGTTCGAAAATCTGGACTCGCAGGAAAACGATCATAAGGTGCCCGAGGCAGCAATAGACCCTTGGAGACAAGTAGGCTGGAGAACGATGTATTGGTTCGCGACACTATTTGAGTGTTCCATCGTCTTTAGGAGGCCCTGAATGTTACAATTAACTATCAGTTTTTCGTCGGATTCGAAAATCTAGACCCACTGGAGACCCACCATAAGGTGCTTGAGGCAGCAATCTCCCCTTGGAGACAAGTCGGCTGGAGGACGACGTATTTAGACTCGACGCAATTTGAATGTTCCATCGTCATTAGGAGGCCCTGAATGTCACAATTAACTATCAATTTCCGGTCGGATTCAAATATCTACACTCACAGGAGACAGACCATATGGAACCCGAGGCAGCAATAGACGCTTGGAGACAAGTCGGCTGGAGGACGATGTATAATATCGCGAAGCAGTTTGAGTGTTCCATCGTCATTAGGAGGCCATGAACGTTGCAATTAACAATCAGTTTTGCGTCGGATTAGAAAATCTAGACTCACAGGAGAACGACCATATGGTGCCCGAGGCAGCAATAGACCCTTGGAGACAAGTCGGCTGGAGGGCGATGTATTGAGTCTCGACGCAATTTGAGTGTTCTGTCGTCGTTAGGAGGCGCTGAACGTTACAATTCACTATCAATTTGCCGTCGGATTCGAAAATCTAGACTCACAGGAGAAGGATCATTTGGTGCCCGAGACAGCAATATCCCCTTGGAGACAAGACGGCTGGAGGGCGATATGTTGAATCTCGACGCAATTTGAGTGTTCCATCGTCAATAGGAGGCCCTTAACGTTACAAATAACTATCAGTTTTGCGTCGGGTTCAAAAATCTAGACTCACAGGAGAACGATCTTAAGGTGCCCGTGGCAGCAATAGACGCTTGGAGACAAGTCGGCTGGAGGACGATGTATAAAATCGCGAAGCAATTTGAGTGTTCCATCGTCATTAGGAGGCCCTGAATGTTACTATTAACTATCAGTTTTTCCTCGGATTCGACAATCTAGACTTAATGGAGACGGACCATAAGGTGCCCGAGGCAGCAATATCCCCTTGGAGACCAGTCCGCTGGAGGACGATGTATTGCATCGCGACGCAATTTGAGTGTTCCATCGTCATTAGGAGGCCCTGAACGTTACAATCAGTTTTGCGTCGGATTAGAAAATCTAGACTCACAGGAGAACGACCATAAGGTGCCCGAGGCAGCAATAGACCGTTGGAGACAAGTCGGCTTGAGATCGATGTATTGGATCTCGACGCAATTTGAGTGTTCCATCGTCATTAGGAGGCCAGAATGTTACAATTAACTATCAGTTTTGCGTTTGATTCGAAAATGTAGAATCACCGGAGACGGACCATCTGGTGCCCGAGACAGCGATATCCCCTTGGAGACAAGACGACTGGAGGACGATGTATCGAATCTCGACGCAATTTGAGTGTTCCATCGTCATTAGGATGCCCTGAACGTTACCATTAACTATCAGTTATGCGTCTGATTCGAAAATCTAGACTCACAGGAGAACGATCATAAGATGCCCGAGGCAGCAATAGACTCTTGGAGACAAGTCGGCTGGAGGCCGATGTATTGTATCTCGACACAATTTGAGTGTTCCATCGTCATTAGGAGGTCCTGAACGTCACAATCAACTATCAGTTTCGCTTTTGATTCAAAAATCTAGACTCTCAGGAGATGGACCATATGGAGCCCGAGGCAGCAATATGCCCTTGGAGACAAGTCGGCTGGAGGACGATGTATTGAATCTCGACGCAATTTGTGTGCTCCATCATAATTAGGAGCCGCTGATCGTTACATCGCACTATTATTTTTGCGTCGGATTCGAAAATCTTGACTCACAGGGAAGGATCATTTGGTGCCCGAGACAACAAAATCCCCATGGAGACAAGTCGGCTGGAGGACGATGTATTGAATCTCGACGCATTTTGAGTGTTCCATCGTCATCAGGAGGACCTGATTGTTAATATTAACTATCAGTTATGCGTCGGATTCGAAAATCTAGACTCACAGGAGAACGACTATGAGATGCCCGAGGCAGCAATAGACCCTTGGAGACAAGTCGGCTGGAGGCCGATGGATTGTATCTCGACGCAATTCGAGTGTTCCATCGTCAGTAGGAGGACCTGTACTTTACAATTAACTATCAATTTTGCGTCGGATTCGAAAATCTAGACTAACAGGAGACGGACCACATGGAGCCCGAGGCAGCAATATCCCCGTGTAGACAAGTCGGCTGGAGGACGATGTATTGAATCTCGACGCAATTTGAGTGTTCCATCGTCTTCAGGAGGCCCTGAATGTTACAATTAACTATCAGTTTTTCGACGGATTCGAAAATCTAGACCCACTGGAGATGGACCATAAGGTGCCCGAGGCAGCTATTTGGAGACAAGTCGGCTGGACGACGATGTATTGAATCTCGACGCAATTTGAGTGTTCCATCGTCATTAGGAGGCCCTGAACGTTACAATTAACTATCAGTTTTGCGTCGGATTCTAAAATCTAGACTCACAGGAGACGGATCATATGGTGCCCGAGGCAGCAATAGACCCTTGGAGACAAGTCGCTGAAGGACGATGTACTGAACCTCGGCGCAATTTGAGTGTTCCATCGTCATTAGGAGGCCCTGAACGTTACAATTAACTATCACTTTTGCTTTGGATTCGAAAGTCGAGTCTCACAGGAGAACACCCAAAAGGTGCCTGAGGCGGCAATAGACCCTTGGAAACAAGTCGGTTGAATGACGATGTATTGAATCTCGACGCAATTTGAGTGTTGCATCGTCATTAGGAGGCCCTGACCGTTACAATTAACTATCAGTTTTGCGTCGGATTCGAAAATCGAGACTCACAGGAGAACAACCATAAGGTGCCCGAGGCAGCAATAGAAAATTGAAGACAAGTCGGCTAAATGACGATATATTGAATCTCGGCGCAATTTGAGTGTTCCATCGTCATTAGGAGGCCCTGAACGTTACAATTAACTATCAGTTTTGCGCCGGGTTCGAAAATCTAGACTCACAGGAGAACGATCATAAGGTGCGCGAGGCAGCAATAGACCCTTTGAGACAAGTCGGCTGGAGGACGATGTATTTGATCGCGACGCAAATTGAGTGTTCCATCGTCATTAGGAGGCCCTGAATGTTTTTCGTCGGATTCGATAATCTAGACTCACTGGAGACAGACCATAAGGTGCCCGAGGCAGCAATATCCAGTTGGTGACCAGTCCGCTGGAGGACGATGTATTGAATCGCGACGCAATTTGAGTGTTCCATCGTCATTAGGAGGCCCTGAACGTTACAATCAGTTTTGCGTCGGATTAGAAAATCTTGACTCACAGGAGAACGACCATAAGGTGCCCGAGGCAGCAATAGACCCTTGGAGACAAGTCGGCTGGAGATCGATGTATTGGATCGCGACGAAATTTGAGTGTTCCATCGTCATTAGGAGGCCCTGAACATTACAATCAGTTTTTCGTCGGATTAGAAAATCTAGACTCACAGGAGAACGACCATAAGGTGCCCGAGGCAGCGATATCCCCTTGGAGACAAGACGGCTGGAGGACGATGTATCGAATCTCGACGCAATATGAGTGTTCCATCGTCATTAGGATGCCCTGAACTTTACAATTAAATATCAGTTATGAGGCGGATTCGAAAATCTAGACTCACAGCAGAACGACCATAAGATGCCCGAGGCAGCAATAGACCCTTGGAGACAAGTCAACTGGAGGCCGATGGATTGTATCTCGACGCAATTGGAGTGTTCCTTCGTCAGTAGGAAGCCGTGAACTTTACAATTAACTACCAATTTTGCGTCGGATTCGAAAATCTAGACTAACAGGAGACGGACCACAAGGAGCACGAGGCAGCAATATCCCCTTGTAGACAAGTCGGCTGGAGGACGATGTATGGACCCTCGACGCAATATGAGTGTTCCATCGTCATTAGGAGGCGCTGAACGTTACAATTAACTATCATTTTAGCGTCGGATTCGAAAATCTACTCTCAGGAGAAGGATCATATGGTGCCCGAGACAGCAATATCCCCTTGGATAGAAGTCGGCTGGAGGACGATGTATTGTGTCGCGACGCAATATGAGTGTTCCATCGTCATTAGGAGGCCCTGAACGTTACAATTGACTATCAGTTTCGCCTCGGATTCAAAAATCTAGAATCACAGGAGACGGACCATACGGTGCCCGAGGCAGCTATTTGGAGACAAGTCGGCTGGAGGACGATGTATTGAATCTCGACGCAATTTCAGTGTTCCATCGTCATTAGGAGGCCCTGAACGTTACAATTAACTATCAGTTTTGTGTCGGGTTCTAAAATCTAGATTCGCAGGAGAACGATCATGAGGTGCCCGAGGCAAGCAATAGACCCTTGGAGACATGTCGGCTGGAGAACGATGTATTGGATCGCGACGCAATTTGAGTGTTCCATCGTCATTAGGAGGCCCTGAACATTACAATTAACTATAAATTTTGCGTCGGATTCGAAAATCTAGACTAACAGGAGACGGACCACATGGAGCCCGAGGCAGCAATATCCCCTTGTAAACAAGTCGGCTGGAGGACGATGTATTGACTCTCCACGCAATTTGAGTTTTCCATCGTCATTACGAGGCGCTGAACGTTACAATAAACTATCATTTTTGCGTCGGATTCGAAAATCAAATCTCAAGAGCAGGATCATATGGTGCACGAGACAGCAATATCCACTGGGATACAAGTCCGCTGGAGGACGATGTATTGAATCTCGAAGCAATTTGAGTGTTCCTTCGTCATTAGGAGGCCCTGAACGTTACAATTAACAATCAGTTTTGCGTCGGAATCAAAAATCTAGACTCACAGGAGACGGACCATATGGTGCCCGAGGCAGCAATGTCGCCTTGGAGACAAGTCGGCTGGAGTCCGATGTATTGAATCTCGACGCAATTTGAGTGTTCCATCGTCAATAGGAGGCACTGAACGTTACAAATTACTGTCAGATTTGCGTCGGGTTCAAAAATCTAGACTCACAGGAGAACGAACATAAGGTGCCTGAGGTGACCCTTGGAGACAAGTCGGCTGAAGGACGATGTATTGAATCTCGACGCAATTTGAGTGTTCCATCGTCAATAGGAGGCACTGAACGTTACAAATTACTGTCAGATTTGCGTCGGGTTCAAAAATCTAGACTCACAGGAGAACGATCTTAAGGTGCCCGAGGCAGCAATAGTCGCTTGGAGACAAGTCGGCTGGAGGACGATGTATAAGATCGCGAAGCGATTTGAGTGTTCCATCGTCATTAGGAGGCCCTGAATGTTAGTATTAACTATCAGTTATGCGTCGGATTCGAAAATCTAGACTTACTGGAGACGGATCATAAGGTGACCAAGGCAACAATATCCCCTTGGTGACCAGTCCGCTGGAGGACGATGTATTGAATCGCGACGCAATTTGAGTGTTCCATCGTCATTAGGAGGCCCTGAACGTTACAATCAGTTTTGCGTCGGATTAGAAAATCTAGACTCACAGGAGAACGACCATAAGGTGCCCGAGGCAGCAATAGACCCTTGGAGACAAGTCGGCTGGAGATCAATGTATTGGATCGCGACGAAATTTGTGTGTTCCATCGTCATTAGGAGGCCCTGAACGTTACAATCAGTTTTTCGTCGGATTAGAAAATCTAGACTCACAGGAGAACGACCATAAGGTGCCCGAGGCAGCGATATCCCCTTGGAGACAAGACGGCTGGAGGACGATGTATCGAATCTCGACGCAATATGAGTGTTCCATCGTCATTAGGATGCCCTGAACGTTACATTTAACTATCGGTTATGAGTCGGATTCTAAAATCTAGACTCACAGCAGAACGACCATAAGATGCCCGAGGCAGCAATAGACCCTTGGATACAAGTCGGCTGGAGGCCGATGGATTGTATCTCGACGCAATTGGAGTGTTCCATCGTCAGTAGGAGGCCCAGAACTTTACAATTAACTACCAATTTTGCGTCGGATTCGAAAATCTAGACTAACAGGAGACGGACCACAAGGAGCACGAGGCAGCAATATCCCCTTGTAGACAAGTCGGCTGGAGGACGATGTATCGACCCTCGACGCAATATGAGTGTTCCATCGTCATTAGGACGCGCTGAACGTTAAAATAACTATCATTTTAGCGTCGGATTCGCAAATCTACTCTCAGGAGAAGGATCATATGGTGCCCGAGACAGCAATATCCCCTTGGATACAAGTCGGCTGGAGGACGATGTATTGTGTCTCGACGCAATTTGAGTGTTCCATCGTCATTAGGAGGCCCTGAATGTTACAATTGACTATCAGTTTGGCGTAGGGTACGAAAATCTGGACTCGCAGGAAAACGATCATAAGGTGACCGAGGCAGCAATAGACCCTTGGAGACAAGTCGGCTGGAGATCGATGTATTGGATCGCGACGCAATTTGAATGTTCCATCGTCATTAGGGGGTCCTGAACGTTACAATCAGTTTTGCGTCAGATTAGAAAATCTAGACTCACAGGAGATCGACCATAAGGTGCCCGAGGCAGCAATAGACCCTTGGAGACAAGTCGGCTGGAGATCGATGTATTGGATCGCGACGCAATTTGAATGTTCCATCGTCATTAGGAGGCCCTGAACGTTACAATCAGTTTTGCGTCGGATTAGAAAATCTAGACTCACAGGAGAACGACCATAAGGTGCCCGAGGCAGCGATATCCCCTTGGAGACAAGACGGCTGGAGGACGACGTATTGAGTCTCGACGCAATTTGAATGTTCCATCGTCATTAGGAGGCCCTGAACGTTACAATTAACTATCAGTTTTTCGTCGGATTCGCAAATCTAGACCCACTGGAGACGCACCATAAGGTGCATGAGGCAGCAATCTCCCCTTGGAGACAAGTCAGCTGGAGGACGACGTATTGAGTCTCGACGCAATTTGAATGTTCCATCGTCATTAGGAGGCCCTGAACGTTACAATTAACTATCAGTTTCGCCTCGGATTCAAAAATCTAGAATCAGAGGAGACGGACCATATGGTGCCCGAGGCAGCTATTAGGAGACAAGTTGGCTGGAGGACGATGTATTGAATCTCGACGCAATTTGTGTGTTCCATCGTCATTAGGAGGCCCTGAATGTTACAATTAACTATCAGTTTTGTGTCGGGTTCTAAAATCTAGATTCGCAGGAGAACGGACATAAGGTGCCCGAGGCAAGCAATAGACCCTTGGAGACATGTCGGCTGGAGAACGATGTAATGGATCGCGACGCAATTTGAGTGTTCCATCGTCATTAGGAAGCTTGAACGTCACAATTAACTATCAATTTCCGGTCAGATTCAAATATCTACACTCACAGGAGACGGACCATATGGAACCCGATTCAGCAATAGACGCTTGGAGACAAGTCGGCTGGAGGACGATGTATAAGATCGCGAAGCAATTTGAGTGTTCCATCGTTATTAGGAGGCCCTGAACGTTGCAATTAACAATCAGTTTTGCGTCGGATTAGAAAATATAGACTCACAGGAGAACGACCATAAGGTGCACGAGGCAGCAATAGACCCTTGGAGACAAGTAGGCTGGAGGGCGATGTATTGAGTCTCGACGCAATTTGAGTGTTCTGTCGTCGTTAGCAGGCGCTAAACGTTACAATTCACTATCAATTTGCCGTCGGATTCGAAAATGTAGACTCACAGGAGAAGGATCATTTGGTGCCCGAGACAGCAATATCCCCTTGGAGACAAGTCAGCTGGAGGCCGATGTATTGAATCTCGACGCAATTTGAGTGTTCCATCGTCATAAGATGTCGGTGAACGTTACAATTAACTGTCAGTTTCGCGTCGGATTCTAAAATCTAGACTCACAGGAGAACGACCATAAGGTGCCCGAGGCAGAAGTAGACCGCTGGAGACAAGTCGGCTGAATGACTATGTATTGATCCTCGACGCAATTTCAGTGTTCCATCGTCGATAGGAGGCCCTGAACGTTACAATTAACTATCAGTTATGCGTCGGATTCGAAAATCTAGACTCACAGGAGAACGAGCATAAGATGCCCGAGGCAGCAATACACCCTTGGAGACAAGTCGGCTGGAGATCGATGTATTGCATCGCGACGCAATTTGAATGTTCCATCGTCATTAGGAGGCCCTGAACGTTACAATTAGTTTTGCGTCGGATTAGAAAATCTAGACTCACAGGAGATCGACCATAATGTGCCCGAGGCAGCAATAGACTCTTGGAGACAAGTCGGCTGGGGATCGATGTATTGGATCGCGACGCCATTTGAATGTTCCATCGTCATTAGGAGGCCCTGAACGTTACAATCAGATTTGCGTCGGATTAGAAAATCTAGACTCACAGGAGAACGACCATAAGGTGCCCGAGGCAGCAATAGACCATTGGAGACAAGTCGGCTGGAGGCCGATGGATTGTATCTCGACGCAATTGGAGTGTTCTATCGTCAGTGGGAGGCCCTGAACTTTACAATTAACTATCAATTTTGCGTCGGATTCAAAAATCTAGACTCCCAGGAGACGGACCATATGGTGCCCGAGGCAGCTATTTGGAGACAAGTCGGCAGGACGGCGATGTATTGAATCTCGACGCAATTTGAGTGTTCCATTGTCATTAGGTGGCCCTGAACGTTACAATTAACTATCAGTTTTGTATCGGATTCTAAAATCTAGAATCACAGGAGGACGGCCATAAGGTGCCCGAGGCAGCAATAGACCGATTGAGACAAGTCGGCTGAATGTCGATGTATTGACTCTCGACGCAATTTGAGTATTCCATCGTCATTAGGAAGCCCTGAACGTTACAATTATCAATCAGCTTCGCGTCGGATTCGAAAATCTAGATTCGCTGGAGAACGACCATAAGGTGCCCGAGCCACCAATATCCTCATGGAGACAGGTCGGCTGGAGGACGATGTATTGAATTTCGACGCAATTTGAGTGTTCCATCATCATTAGGAGGCGCAGATCGTTACATCTGAGTACCATTTTTGCGTCGAAATCTAAAATCTAGTCTCACAGGAGACGGACCATATGTCGCCCGAGGCAGCAATAGACCCTTGGAGACAAGTCGGCTGAAGGACGATGTACTGAAACTCGAGGCAATTTGAGTGTTCCATCGTCATTAGGAGGCCCTGAACGTTACAATTAACTATCAGTTTTGCTTTGGATTCGAAAATCGAGACTCACAGGAGAACAACCATAAGGTGCCCGAGGCGGCAATAGACCCTTGGAGACAAGTCGGCTGAATGACGATGTATTGAATCTCGACGCAATTTGAGTGTTGCATCGTCATTAGGAGGCCCTGACCGTTACAATTATCTATCAGTTTTGCGTCGGATTCGAAAATCGAGACTCACAGGAGAACAACCGTAAGGTGCCCGAGGCAGCAATAGAAAATTGAAGACAAGTCGGCTGAAGGACGATATATTGAATCTCGGCGCAATTTGAGTGTTCCATCGTCATTAGGAGGCCCTGAACGTTACAATTAACAACAGTTTTGCGTCGGTTTCGAAAATCTAGACTCACAGGAGAACGATCATAAGGTGCGCGAGGCAGCAATAGACCCTTTGAGACAAGTCGGCTGGAGGACGATGTATTTGATCGCGACGCAAATTGAGTGTTCCATCGTCATTAGGAGGCCCTGAATGTTTTTCGTCGGATTCGATAATCTAGACTCACTGGAGACAGACCATAAGGTGCCCGGGGCAGCAATATCCCCTTGGAGACCAGTCCGCTGGAGGACGATGTATTGAAACGCGACGCAATTTGAATGTTCCATCGTCATTAGGAGGTCCTGAACGTTGCAATTAACAATCAGTTTTGCGTCGGATTCGAAAATCTAGACTCACAGGAGAACGACCATAAGGAGCCCGAGGCAGCAATAGACGCTTGGAGACAGGTCGGCTGAAGGTCGATGTAACGAATCTCGACGCAATTTGAGTGTTCCATCGTCATTAGGAGTCCCTGAACGTTACAATTAACTATCAGTTTTGCGTCGGATTCGAAAATCTAGACTCACAGGAGAACGACCATAAGGAGCCCGAGGCAGCAATAGACGCTTGGAGACAAGTCGGCTGAACGACGATGTACTGAATCTCGTCGCGGTTTGAGTGTTCCATCGTCATTAGGAGTCCCTGAACGTTACAATTAACTATCAGTTTTGCGTCGGATTCGACAATCTAGACTTACAGGAGAACGACCATAAGGTGCCCGAGGCAGCAATAGACCCTTGGAGACAAGTCGGCTGGGGGGCGTTGTATTGAATATCGACGCAATTTGAGTGTTCCATCGTCATTTGGAGGCCCTGAAAGTTACAATTAACTATCAGTTTTGCGTCGGATTCAAAAACCTAGACTCACAGAAGTCGGACCTTACGGTGCCCGAAGCAGCAATATCCCCTTGGAGACTAGTTGGCTGGAGGACGATGTATTGAATCTCAAAGCAATTTGAGTGTTCCATCTTCATTAGGAGGCCCTGATTGTTACAATTAACTATCAGTTATGCGTCGGATTCGAAAATCTAGACTCACAGGAGAACGACCATAAGGAGCCCGAGGCAGCAATAGACCCTTGGAGACAAGTCGGCTGAACGACGATGTACTGAATCTCGTCGCGGTTTGAGTGTTCCATCGTCATTAGGATGCCCTGAACGTTACAATTAACTATCAGTTTCGCGTCGGATTCGACAATCTAGTCTCACAGGAGACGGAACATAAGGTGCCTGAGGCAGCAATATCCCCTTGGAGACAAGTCGGCTGGAGGACGATGTATAGATTCTCGACGCAATTTGAGTGTTCCATCGTCATTAGGATGCTCTGAACGTTACAAGCAACTATCAGTTTTGCGTCGGATTCGAAAATCTAGACTCACAGGAGAAGGTGCCACAGGCAGCAATGGAGCCTAGGAAACATGTCGGCTGGTGGCCGATGTATTAAATATCGACGCAATTTGAGTGTTCCATCGTCATTAGGAGGCCCTGAACGTTACAAGTAACCATCAGTTTTGCGTCGGATTCTACAATCTAGACTTACAGGAGAACGACCATAAGGTGCCCGAGGCCGCAATAGACCCTTGGAGACAAGTCGGTTGGATGACGATGTGTTGAATCATGACGCAAATTGAGTGTTCCATCGTCATTAGGAGGCCCTGAACGTTACAATTAACTATCAGTTTCGCGTCTGATTCTAAAATCTAGACTCACAGGGAAGGACCATATAGTGCCCGAGGCAGCGATATCCCCTTGTAGACAAGTCGGCTGGAGGACGATGTGTTGAATCTCGACGAAATTTGAGTGTTCCGTCGTCATTAGGAGGCCCTGAACGTTACAATTAACCATCAGTTTTGCGTAGGATTCGAAAATCTAGACTCACAGGAGAACGACCATAAGGTGCCCGAGGCAGCAATAGGCCCTTGGAGAATAGTCAGCTGGTGTCCGATGTATTGAATCTCGACGTAATTTGAGTGTTCCATCGTCATTAGGAGGACATGAACGTTACAATTAACTATCAGTTTTGCGTCGGATTCTAAAATCTAGACTCAAAGGAGAAAGTCCATTTGGTGCCACGGGCACCAATAAACCTTTGGAGACAAGTCGGCTGAAGGGCGATATATTGCATCTCGACACAATTTGAGTGTTTCATCGTCATTAGGAGGCCCTAAACGTTACAATTAACTATCAGTTTTGCGTCGGATTCGACAATCTAGACTTACAGGAGAACGACCATAAGGTGCCCGAGGCAGCAATAGACAATTGGAGACAAGTCGGCTGGAGGGCGTTGTATTGAATATCGACGCAATTTGAGTGTTCCATCGTCATTAGGAGGCCCTGAAAGTTACAATTAACTATCAGTTTTGCGTCGGATTCAAAAACCTAGACTCACCGGAGTCGGAACTTACGGTGCCCGAAGCAGCAAATCCCCTTGGAGACTAGTTGGCTGGAGGACGATGTATTGAATCTCGACGCAATTTGAGTGTTCCATCGTCATTAGGAGGCCCTGATTGTTACAATTAACTATCAGTTATGCGTCGGATTCGAAAATCTAGACTCTCTGGAGAACGACCATAACATGCCCGAGGCAGCAATAGACCCTTGGAGACAAGTCGGCTGAAGGTCAATGTAACGAATCTCGACCCGATTTGAGTCTTCCATCGTCATTAGGAGGTCCTGAACGTTACAATTAACTATCAGTTTCGCGTCGGATTCGAATATCTAGACTCTCAGGAGACGGACCATAAGGTGCACGAGTGAGCAATTTCCCTTTGGAGACAAGTCGGCCGGAGAACGATGTATTGTATCTCGACGCAATTTGAGTGTTCCATCGTCATTAGGAGGCCCTGAACGATACAATTAACTATCAGTTTTGAGTTGGATTCGAAAATCTAGACTCACAGGAGAAGGTGCCACAGGCAGCAATAGACCCTTGAAAACAAGTTGGCTGGTGGCCGATGTATTGAATCTCGACGCAATTTGAATGTTCAATCGTCATTAGGAGGCCCTGAACGTTACAAGCAACTATCAGTTTTGCGTCGGATTCGACAATCTAGACTTACAGGACAACGACCATAAGGTCCCCGAGGCAGCAATAGACGCCTGGAGACAAGTCGGCTGGATGACGATGTATTGACTTTCGACGCAATTTGAGTGTTCCATCGTCATTAGGAGGCCTGAAGGTTACAATTAACTATCAGTTTCGCGTCGGATTCGAAAATCTAGACTCACAGGAGACGGACCATATGGTGCCCTAGGCAGCAAAATCCCTTTGAAGACAAGTCGGTTGGAGGAGGATGTTTTGAACGTCGACACAATTTGAGTGTTCAATCGTCATTAGGAGGTCCTGAACGTTACAATTAACCATCAGTTTCGCGTCGGATTCGAAAATCTAGTCTCACAGGAGACGGAACATAAGGTGCCCGAGGCAGCAATATCCCCTTGGAGACAAGTCGGCTGGAGGACGATGTGTTGAATCTCGACGCAATTTGAGTGTTCCGTCGTCATTAGGAGGCCCTGAACGTTACAATTAACCATCAGTTTTGCGTAGGATTCGAAAATCTAGACTCACAGGAAAACGACCATAAGGTGCCCGAGGCAGCAATAGACCCTTGGAGACAGGTCGGCTGAAGGTCGATGTAACGAATAACGAATCTCGAAGCAATTTGAGGCTTCCATCATCATTTTGAGGCCCTGAACGTTACAATTAACTATCAGTTTTGCGTCGGATTCGAAAATCTAGACTCACAGGAGAACGACCATAAGGTGCCCGGACCAGCAATAGACCCTTAGAGACAAGTCAGCTGAAGGACGATGTACTGAATCTCGACGCAATATGAGTGTTCCATCGTCATTAGGAGGCCCTGAACGTTACAATTAACTATCAGTTTTGCGTCGGATTCGAAAATTCAGACTCACAGGAGAACGATCATAAGGTGCCCGAGGCAGCAATATCCCCATGGAGACAAGTCGGCTGGAGGAAGATGTATTGAATCTCGACCCAATTTGAGTGTTCCATCGTCATTAGGATGCCCTTCTCGTTACAATTAATTATCTGTTTCGCGTCGGATTCGAAAATCTACTCACAGGAGAAGGATCATACGATGCCCGAGACAGCAATATCCCATTGGAGACAAGTTGGCTGAAGGACGATGTATTGAATCGCGACGCAATTTGAGTGTTCCATCGTCATTAGGATGCCCTTCACGTTACATTTATTTATCAGTTTTGCGTCGGATTCGAAAATCTAGACTCACAGGAGACGGACGAAATGGAGCCCGTGGAAGCAATATGCCCTTGGAGACATATCGGCTGAAGGACGATGTATTGAATCTCGACGCAATTTGAGTGTTCTTTCGTCATCCGCGGGCCCTGAACGTTACAATTAACTATCAGATTTGCGTCGGATTCGAAAATCTAGACTCACAGGAGAAAGTCCATTAGGTGCCACGGGCACCAATAGACCTTTGGAGACAAGTCGGCTGAAGGGCGATATATTGAATCTCGACACAATTTGAGTGTTCCATCGTCATTAGGAGGCCCTGTACGTTACAATTAACTATCAGTTTTGCGTCGGATTCGACAATCTCGACTTACAGGAGAACGACCTTAAGGTGGCCGAGGCAGCAATAGACCCTTGGAAACAAGTCGGTTGGAGGACGATGTATTGAATCTCGACGCCATTCGAGTGTTCCATCGTCATTAGGAGGCCCCGAATGTTACATTTAACTATCAGTTTTGCGTCGGATTCGAAAATCTAGACTCACAGGAGAAAGTCCATTAGGTGCCTCAGGCACCAATAGACCTTTGGAGACAAGTCGGCTGAAGGGCGATGTATTGAATCTCGACCGAATTCGAGTGTGCCATCGTCATTAGGAGGCCCCGAATGTTACATTTTACTATCTGTCTCGCGTCGGATTCGAAATTCTAGACTCACAGGAGAAGGACCATATGATTCCCGAGGCAGCAATATCCGCTTGGAGACAAGTCGGCTGGAGGACGATGTATTGAATCTCGACGCAATTTGAGAGTTCCATCGTCATTAGGAGGCCCTGAACCTTACAAGTAACTATCAGTTTTGCGTCGGATTCGGCAATCTAGACTTACAGGAGAACGACCAAATGGTCCCCGAGGCAGCAATAGAACCTTGGAGACAAGTCGGCTAGATGACGATGTATTGAATCTCGAAGGAATTTGAATGTTCGGCATTAGGAAAACTTGAACGTTACAATTAACTATCAGTTTCGCGTCGGACTCGAAAAACTACACTCACAGGAGACGGACCATAAGGTGCCCGAGGCAGCAATAGACCCTTGGAGACAAGTCGGCTGAAGGACGATTTATTGAATCTCGACGCTATTTGAGTGTTCCATCGTCATTAGGAAGCCGTGAACGTTACAAATAACTATCAGTTTCGCGTCTGATTCGAAAATCTAGACTCACAGGGAAGGACAATATAGTGCCCGAGGCAGCAATATCCCCTTGTAGACAAGTCGGCTAGAGGACGATGTATTGAATCTCGATACAATTTGAGTGTTCCATCGTCATTAGGAGGCGCTGAACATTACGATTAACTATCAGTTTTGCGCCGGATTCGAAAATCTAGGCTCACAGGTGAACGACCATAAGGTGCCCCAGGCAGCTATTGACCCTTCGAGACAATTCGGCTGTGGGACGATGTATTGAATCTCGACTCAATTTAAGTGTTCCATCGTCATTCGGAGGCCCTGAACGTTACAATTAACTATCAGTTTCGCGTTGGATTCGAAAGTCTAGAACCACAGGAGACGGATCCTATGGGGCCCGAGGCAGGAATATCCCCTTGGAGACAAGTCGGTTGGAGGACGATGTATTGAATCTCGACGCAATTTGAGTGTTCCATCGTCAATAGGAGGCCCTGAACGTTACAATTAACTATCAGTTTTGCGTCGGATTCGAAAATCTAGACTCATAGGTGAACGACTATAAGGTGCCCGAGGCAGCAATAGACCCTTGGAGACAGGTCGGCTGAAGGTCGATGTAACGAATCTCGACGCAATTTGAGTGTTCCATCGTCATTAGGAGGCCCTGAACGTTACAATTAACTATCAGTTTTGCGTCGGATTCGGAAATCTAGACTCACAGGAGAACGACCATAAGGTGCCGGAGGCAGCAATAGACCCTTGCAAACAAGTTGGCTGAAGGACGATGTACTGAATCTAGACGCAATATGAGTGTTCCATCGTCATTAGGAGGCCCTCAACGTTACAATTAACTATCGGTTTCGCGTCGCATTCGAAAATCTAGACGCACAGGAGACGGACCATACGGTGCTCGAGGGAGCAATACCCCGTTGGAGACAAATCGGCTGGAGGACGATGTATTGAATCTCGACGCATTTTGAGTGTTCCATCGTCAATAGTCACTATCAGTTTTGTGTCGGATCCGAAAAGCTAGAATCACAGGAGTAGGTGCCACAGGCGGCGATAGACCATTGAAAACATGTCGGCTGGTGGCCGATGTATTGAATCTCGACTCAATTTGAGTGTTCCATCGTCATTAAGAGGCCCTGAACGTTACAATTAACTATCAGTTTCGCGTCTGTTTCGAAAATCTAGACTCACAGGGAAGGACCGTATAGTGTCCGAGGCAGCAATATCCCCTTGTAAACAAGTCGGCTGGAGGACAATGTATTGAATCTCGACGCAATTCGAGTGTTCCATCGTTATAAGGAGGCCCTGAATTTTACAAGTATCTATCAGTTTTGCGTCGGATTCGATAATCTAGACTTACAGGAGAACGACCATAAAGTGCCCGACGCACCTATAAACCCTTGGACACAAGTCGGCTGGAGGACGATGTATTGAATCTCGACGCAATTCGAGTGTTCCATCATCATTAGGAGGCCCTGAATGTTACATTTAACTATCAGTTTCGCGTCGGATTCGAAAATCTAGACTCACAGGAGATGGACCATATAATGCCCGAGGCAGCAATATCCCCTTGGAGACAAGTCGGCTGGAGGACGATTTATTGAGTCTCGACGCAATTTGAGTGTTCCATCGTCATTAGGAGGCCCTGAACGTTACATTTAACTATCAGTTTTGCGTCGGATTCGAAAATCTAGACTCTAAGGAGAACGACAATAAGGTACCCGAGGCAGCAATAGACCCTTGGAGACAAGTCGGTTGGATGACGATGTGTTGAATCTCGACGCAATTTGAGTGTTCCATCGTCGTTAGGAGGCCCTGAACGTTACAATTAACTATCAGTTTCGCGTCGGATTCGAAAATCTAGACTCACAGGAGACGGACCATATAATACCCGAGGCAGCAATATCCCCTTGGAGACAAGTCGGCTAGAGGAAGATCTATTGAATCTCGACGCAATTTCAATGTTCCATCGTCATTAGGAGGCCCTAAAAGTTACATTTAACTATCAGTTTTGCGTCGGATTCGAAAATCTAGGCTCACATGTGAACGACCATCAGGTGCCCGAGGCAACAGTAGACCCTTGGAGACAAGTCGGCTGAAGGACGATGTACGGAATCCCGACGCAATATGAGTGTTCCATCGTCTTTACGAGGCCCTCAACGTTACAATTAACTATCAGTTTCGCGTCGGATTCGAAAATATAGACACATACAAAACGGGCCATAAGGTGCCGAGGCAGCAATATCCCCTTGGAGACAAGTCGGCTGGAGGACAATGTATTGAATCCCGACGCAATTTGAGTGTTCCATCGTCATTAGGATGCCCTGAATGTTACAAGTAACTATCAGTTTTGCGTCGGATTCGAAAAGCTAGACTCACAGGAGAAGGTGCCACAGGCAGCAATAGAATCAATGAAACAAGTCGGCTGGTGCCGAGGCAGCAATATCCCCTTGCAAACAAGTTGGCTGAAGGACGATGTACTGAATCTACACGCAATATGAGTGTTCCATGGTCATTAGGTGGCCCTCAACGTTACAAGTAACTATCAGTTTTGCGTCGGATTCAAAATCTAGATTCACAGGAGAACGACCATAAGGTGCCCGAGGCAGCAATAGACCCTTGGAGACCAGTCGGCTGAAGGACGGTGTATTGAATCTCGACGCAATTTGAGTGTTCCATCTTCATTAGGAGGCCCTGAACGTTACAATTAACTATCAGTCTCGCGTCAGATTCGATAATCTAGACTCACAGGAGCCGGACCATTTGGTTCCAGAGGCAGCAATATCCGCTTGGAGACAAGTCGGCTGGAGGACGATGTGTTGAATCTCGACGCAATTTGAGTGTTCCATCATCATTACGAGGCCCTGAACGTTGCAATTAACTATCAGTTTTGCGTCGGATTCGAAAGTCTAAAATCACAGGAGAACGACCATAAGGGGCCCGAGGCGGCAATAGACCCTTGGAGACAGGTCGGCTGAAGGTCGATGTAACAAATCTCGAAGCAATTTGAGTGTTCCGTCATCATTAGGAGGCCCTGACCGTCACAATTAACTGTCAGTTTTGCGTCGGATTCGAAATTCTAGACTCACAGGAGAACGAACATAAGGTGCCCGAGGCAGCAATAGACCCAGGGAGATAAGTTAGCTGGTGGCCGATGTATTGAATCTCGACGTAATTTGAGTGTTCCATCGTCATTAGGAGGACCTGAACGTTGCAATTAACTATCAGTTTTGCGTCGGATTCGAAAATCTAGACTCACAGGAGAAAGTCCATTAGGTGCCACAGCACCATTAGACCTTTGGAGACAAGTCGGCTGAAGGGCGATGATTTGAATCTCGACACAATTCGAGTGTTCCATCGTCATTATGAGGCACTGAACGCTACAATTAACTATCAGTTTTGCGTCGGATTCGACAATCTAGACTTACAGGAGAACGACCATAAGGTGCCCGAGGCAGCAATAGACCCTTGGAGACAAGTCGGCTAGAGGACGATGTATTGAATCTCAACGCAATTTAAGTGTTCCATCGTCATTCGGGGGCCCTGAACGTTACAATTAATTATCAGATTTGCGTCGGATTTGAAAATCTAGACTCACAGGAGAACGACCACAAGGTGCCCGAGGCAGCTTAGTCCCTTGGAGACAAGTCGGCAGGAGGACGATGTATCGAATCTCGACGCAATATGAGTGTTCCATAGTCATTAGGAGGCCCCAAACGTTACAATTAACTATCAGTTTCGCGCGGATTCGAAAATGGGGACTCACAGGAGACGGACCTGGTGCCCGAGGCAGCAGTATTCCCTTGGAGACAAATCGGCTGGAAGATGATGAATTGAGTCTCGAGGCAATTAGAGTGTTCCATCGTCATTAGGAGGCCCTGAACGTTAGAATTAACTATCAGTTTTGCGTTGGATTCGAAAATCTAGACTTACAGGAGAACGACCATAAGGTGCCCGAGGCAGCAATAGACCCTTGGAGACAAGTCGGCTAGAGGACGATGTATTGAATCTCGACACAATTTGGGTGTTCCATCGTCATTAGGAGTCGCTGAACGTTACAATTAACTAACAGTTATGCGTCGTATTCGAAAATCTAGACTCACATTAGAACGAACATAAGGTGCCCGAGGCAGCAATAGACCCAGGGAGATAAGTTAGCTGGTGGCCGATGTATTGAATCTCGACGTAATTTGAGTGTTCCATCGTCATTAGGAGGACCTGAACGTTACAATTAACTATCAGTTTTGCGTCGGATTCGACAATCTAGACTTACAGGAGAACGAACATAAGGTGCCCGAGGCAGCAATAGACCCTTGGAGGCAAGTCGGTTGGGTGACAATGTATTGAATCTCGACGCAATTTGAATGTTCCATCGTCATTAGGAGGCCCTGAACGTTACAATTAACTATCAGTTTCGCGTCTGATTCGAAAATCTAGACTCACAGGGAAGGTCCATATAGTGCCCGAGGCAGCAATATCCCCTTGTAGACAAGTCAACTAGAGGACGATGTATTGAATCTCGACAGGATTTGAGTGTTCCATCGTCATTAGGAGTCCATGAACGTTACAATTAACTATCAGTTTCGCGTCGGATCCGATAATCTCGATTCACAGGAGACGGACCCTATGGTGCCCGAGGCAGCAATTTCCCCTTGGAGACAAGTCGGCTAGAGGACGATCAATTGAATCTCGACGCAGTTTCAATGTTCCATCGTCATTAGGAGGCCCTGAAAGTTACAATTAACTATCAGTTTTGCGTCGGATTCGAAAATCTAGGCTCATAGGTGAACGACTTTCAGGTGCCCGAGGCAGCAGTAGACCCTTGCAGACAAGTCGGCTGAAGGTCGATGCACTGCATTCCGACGCAATATGAGTGTTCCATCGTCTTTAGGAGGCCCTCAACGTTACAATTAACTATCAGTTTCGCGTCGGATTCGAAAATCTAGACGGACAGGAGACGGACCATTTGGTGCCCGGGGGAGCTATACCACGTTGGAGACAAATCGGCTGGAGGACAATGTATTGAATCTCGACGCAATTTGAGTGTTCCGTCGTAATTAGGAGGCCCTGAACGTTACAATTAACTATCAGTTTCGCGTCGAATTCGAAAATCTATACTCATAGGAGACGGACCATAAGGTGCCAAGGCAGCAATATCCCCTTGGAGAAAAGTCGGCTGGAGGACAATGTATTGAATCCCGACGCAATTTGAGTGTTCCATCGTCATTAGGATGCCCTGAACGTTACAAGTAATTATCAGTTTTGCGTGGAATTCGAAAAGCTAGACTCACAGGAGAAGGTGCCACAGTCAGCAACAGAATCTATGAAACAAGTCGGCTGGTGGCCGATGTATTGAATCTCGATGCAATTTGAGTGTTCCATCGTCATTAGGAGGCCCTGAACGTTACAAGTAACTATCAGTTTTGCGTCGGTTTCAAAATCTAGACTCACAGGTGAACGACCATAATGTGCCCGAGGCAGCAATAGACCCTTGGAGACCAGTCGGTTGATGGACGGTGTATTGAATCTCGACGCAATTTGAGTGTTCCATCTTCATTAGGAGGCCCTGAACGCTCCAATTAACTATGAGTCTCGCGTCAGATTCGATAATCTAGACTCACAGGAGAACGACCATAAGGTGCCCGAGGCAGCAATAGTCACTTGGAGACAAGTCGCCAGGAGGACGATGTATCGAATCTCGACGCAATTTGAGTGTTCCATCGTCATTAAGATGCCCTGCACGTTACTATTAACTATCAGTTTCGCGTCTGTTTCGAAAATCTAGACTCACAGGAAAACGACCATAAGGTGCCCGAGGCAGCAATATCCTCTTGTAGATGAGTCGGCTGGAGGACGATGTATTGAATCTCGACACTATCTGAGTGTTCCATCGTCATTAGGAGGCCCCGAAAGTTACAATTAACTATCAGTTTTGCGTCGGATTCGAAAATCTAGACTCACAGGAGCCGGACCATTTGGTTCCCGAGGCAGCGCTATTTTACTTGCAGACAAGTCTCCTGGAGGACGATGTATTGAATCTCGACGCAATTTGAGTGTTCCATCGTCATTAGGAGGCCTTGAACGTTACAATTAACTATCAGTCTCGCGTCGGATTCGAAAATCTAGACTCACAGGAGCCGGACCATTTGGTTCCCGAGGCAGCAATATTCACTTGCAGACAAGTCGGCTGGAGGACGATGTATTGAATCTCGACGCAATTTGAGGGTTCCATCGTCAACAGGAGGCCCTGAACGTTACAATTAACTATCACTTTTGCGTCGGATTCGAAAAGCTTGGCTCACAGGAGAAGGTGCCACAATCAGCGATAGACCCTTGGAAACATGTCGGCTGGTGGCCGATGTATTCAATCTCGACGCAATTTGACTGTTCCATCGTCATTAAGAGGCCCTGAACGTTACAATTAACTATCAGTTTTGCGTCTGTTTCGAAAATCTAGACTCACAGGGAAGGACCATATAGTGCCCGAGGCAGCATTATCCCCTTGTAGACAAGTGGGCAGGAGGACGATGTATTGAATCTCGACACAATTTGAGTGTTCCATCGTCATCAGGAGGCCCCGAACGTTAGCAGTAACTATCAGTTTTGCGTCGGATTCGACAATCTAGACTTACATGAGAACGACCATTAAGTGCCCGAGGCAGCAATATCCTCTTGGAGACAAGTCGGGTGGAGGACGATGTATTGAATCTCGACGCAATTTGCGTGTTTCTTCGTCATTAGGAGGCCCTGAACGTTACAATTAACTATCAGTTTTGCGTCGGATTCAAAAATCTAGATTCACAGGAGAACGACCATAAGGTGCCCGAGGCAGCAATAAACCCTTGGAGACACGTCGACTGAAGGACGATGTGTTGAAACTCGACGCAATTTGAGTGTTCCATCGTTATTAGGAGGCCCTGAACGTTACAATTAACCATCAGTTTTGCGTAGGATTCGAAAATCTTGACTCACAGGAGAACGACCATAAGGTGCCCGAGGCAGCAATAGACCCTGGGAGACAAGTCGGAAAAAAGACGAAGTATTGATTCTCGACGCAATTAGAGTGTTCCATCGTCATTAGGAGGCCCTGAACGTTACAAATAACTATCAGTCTCGCGTCGGATTCGAAAATCTAGACTCACAGGAGCCGGACCATATAGTTCCCGAGGCAGCAATATCCCCTTGGAGACAAGTCGGTTGGAGGACGATGTATTGAATCTCGACGCAATTTGAGTGTTGCATCGTCAATAGGAGGCCCTGAACGTTACAATTAACTATCAGTTTTCATTCGGATTCGAAAATCTAGACTCACAGGAGACGGAACATAAGGTGCCCGACGGAGCAAAAACCCTTAAATCAAGTCGGCTGGAGGACGATGTATTCAATCTCGACGCAATTTGAGTGTTCCATCGTTATTAGGAGGCCCTGAAAGTTACCATTAACTATCAGTTATGCGTCGGTTTCGAAAATCTAGACTCACAGGAGAACGACCTTAAGGTGCCCGAGGCAGCATTAGCCCTTGGAGAAAAGTCAGCAGGTGACCGATGTATTGAATCTCGACGTTATTTGAGTGTTCCATCGTCATTAGGAGGACCTGAACGTTACAATTAACTATCAGTTTTGCGTCGGATTCGAAAATCTAGACTCACAGGAGAAAGTCCATTAGGTGCCTCAGGCACCAATAGACCTTTGGAGACAAGTCGGCTGAAGGGCGATGTATTGAATCTCAACCGAATTCGAGTGTTCCATCGTCATTAGGAGGCCCCGAATGTTACATTTTACTATCTGTCTCGCGTCGGATTCGAAATTCTAGACTCACAGGAGAAGGACCATATGATTCCCGAGGCAGCAATATCCGCTTGGAGACAAGTCGGCTGGAGGACGATGTATTGAATCTCGACGCAATTTGAGTGTTCCATCGTCATTAGGAGGCCCTGAACCTTACAAGTAACTATCAGTTTTGCGTCGGATTCGGCAATCTAGACTTACAGGAGAACGACCAATGGTCCCCGAGGCAGCAATAGAACCTTGGAGACAAGTCGGCTGGATGACGATGTATTGAATCTCGAAGGAATTTGAATGTTCGGCATTAGGAAAACTTGAACGTTACAATTAACTATCAGTCGGACTCGAAAAACTAGACTCACAGGAGACGGACCATAAGGTGCCCGAGGCAGCAATAGACCCTTAGAGACAAGTCGGCTGAAGGACGATTTATTGAATCTCGACGCAATTTGAGTGTTCCATCGTCATTAGGAAGCCGTGAACGTTACAAATAACTATCAGTTTCGCGTCTGATTCGAAAATCTAGACTCACAGGGAAGGACAATATAGTGCCCGATGCAGCAATATCCCCTTGTAGACAAGTCGGCTAGAGGACGATGTATTGAATTTGGATACAATTTGAGTGTTCCATCGTCATTAGGAGGCGCTGAACATTACAATTAACTATCAGTTTTGCGCCGGATTCGAAAATCTAGGCTCACAGGTGAACGACCATAAGGTGCCCCAGGCAGCTATAGACCCTTGGAGACAATTCGGCTGAGGGACGATGTATTGAAACTCGACTCAATTTAACTGTTCCATCGTCATTCGGAGGCCCTGAACGTTACAATTAACTATCAGTTTCGCGTAGGATTCGAAAGTCTAGACCCACAGGAGACGGATCCTATGGGGCCCGAGGCAGGAATATCCCCTTGGAGACAAGTCGGCTGGAGGACGATGTATTGAATCTCGACGCAATTTGAGTGTTCCATCGTCAATAGGAGGCCCTGAACGTTACAATTAACTATCAGTTTTGCGTCGGATTCGAAAATCTAGACTCATAGGTGAACGACTATAAGGTGCCCGAGGCAGCAATAGACACTTGGAGACAGGTCGGCTGAAGGTCGATGTAACGAATGTCGACGCAATTTGAGTGTTCCATCGTCATTAGGAGGCCCTGTACGTTACAATTAACTATCAGTTTTGCGTCGGATTCGGAAATCTAGACTCACAGGAGAACGACCATAAGGTGCCGGAGGCAGCAATAGACCCTTGCAAACAAGTTGGCTGAAGGACGATGTACTGAATCTAGACGCAATATGAGTGTTCCATCGACTTTAGGAGGCCCTCAACGTTACAATTAACTATCGGTTTCGCGTCGGATTCGAAAATCTAGACGCACAGGAGACGGACCATACGGTGCTCGAGGGAGCAATACCCCGTTGGAAACAAATCGGCTGGATTACGATGTATTGAATCTCAACGCAATCTGAGTGTTCCATCGTCATTAGGAGGCCCTAGACGTTACAATTAACTATCAGTTTCGGGTCTGATTCGAAAATCTAGACTCATAGGAGACGGACCATAAGGTGCCGAGGCAGCAATATCCCCTTGGAGACAAGTCGGCTGGAAGACGATGTTTTTAATCCCGACGCAATTTGAATGTTCCATCGTCATTAGTCACTATCAGTTTGGTGTCGGATCCGAAAAGCTAGAATCACAGGAGTAGGTGCCACAGGCAGCGATAGACCCTTGGAAACATGTCGGCTGGTGGCCGATGTATTGAATCTCGACTCAATTTCAGTGTTCCATCGTCATTAAGAGGCCCTGAACGTTACAATTAACTATCAGTTTCGCGTCTGTTTCGAAAATCTAGACTCACAATGAAGGACCGTATAGTGTCCGAGGCAGCAATATCCCCTTGTAAACAAGTCGGCTGGAGGACAATGTATTGAATCTCGACGCAATTTGAGTGTTCCATCGTTATAAGGAGGCCCTGAATTTTACAAGTATCTATCAGTTTTGCGTCGGATTCGATAATCTAGACTTACAGGAGAACGACCATAAAGTGCCCGACGCACCAATAAACCCTTGGACACAAGTCGGCTGGAGGACGATGTATTGAATCTCGACGCAATTTGAGTGTTCCATCGTCATTAGGAGGCCCCGACCGTTACAATTAACTATCACTTTTGCGTCGGATTCGAAAATCTAGACTCACAGGAGAACGACCACAAGGTGCCCGTTGCGGCAATAGACACTTGGAGACAGTTCGGCTGAAGGTCGATGTAACGAATCTCGAAGCAATTTGAGTGTTCCATCATCATTACGACGCCCTGAACGTTGCAATTAACTATCAGTTTTGCGTCGGATTCGAAAATCTAAAATCACAGGAGAGCGACCATAAGGGGCCCGAGGCAGCAATAGACCCAGGGAGATAAGTTAGCTGGTGGCCGATGTATTGAATCTCGACGTAATTTGAGTGTTCCATCGTCATTAGGAGGTCCTGAACGTTACAATTAACTATCAGTTTTGCGTCGGATTCGAAAATCTAGACTCACAGGAGAAAGTCCATTAGGTGCCACAGCACCATTAGACCTTTGGAGACAAGTCGGCTGAAGGGCGATGATTTGAATCTCGACACAATTCGAGTGTTCCATCGTCATTATGAGGCACTGAACGCTACAATTAACAATCAGTTTTGCGTCGGATTCGACTATCTAGACTTACAGGAGAACGACCATAAGGTGCCCGAGGCAGCAATAGACCCTTGAAGACAAGTCGGCTAGAGGACGATGTATTGAATCTCGACGCAATTTAAGTGTTCCATCGTCATTCGGGGGCCCTGAACGTTACAATTAACTATCAGATTTGCGTCGGATTTGAAAATCTAGACTCACAGGAGAACGACCACAAGGTGCCCGAGGCAGCTTAGTCCCTTGGAGACAAGTCGGCAGGAGGACGATGTATCGAATCTCGACGCAATATGAGTGTTCCATCGTCATTAGGAGGCCCTGAACGTTACAATTAACTATCAGTTTCGCGTCTGATTCGAAAATCTAGACCCACAGGGAAGGTCCATATAGTGCCCGAGGCAGCAATATCCCCTTGTAGACAAGTCAACTAGAGGACGATGTATTGAATCTCGACACGATTTGAGTGTTCCATCGTCATTAGGAGGCCCTGAACGTTACAATTAACTATCAGTTTCGCGTCGGATCCAATAATCTAGATTCACAGGAGACGGACCCTATGGTGCCCGAGGTAGCAATTTCCCCTTGGAGACAAGTCGGCTAGAGGACGATCTAATGAATCTCGACGCAATTTCAATGTTCCATCGTCATTAGGAGGCCCTGACAGTTACAATTAACTATCAGTTTTGCGTCGGATTCGAAAATCTAGGCTCATAGGTGAACGACCTTCAGGTGCCCGAGGCAGCAGTAGACCCTTGAAGACAAGTCGGCTGAAGGACGATGCACTGAATTCCGACGCAATATGAGTGTTCCATCGTCTGTAGGAGGCCCTCAACGTTACAATTAACTATCAGTTTCGCGTCGGATTCGAAAATCTAGACGGACTGGAGACGGACCATTTGGTGCCCGGGGGAGCAATACCACGTTGGAGACAAATCGGCTGGAGGACAATGTATTGAATCTCGACGCAATTTGAGAATTCCGTCGTAATTAGGAGGCCCTGAACGTTACAATTAACTATCAGTTTCGCGTCGGATTCGAAAATCTAGACTCAGAGGAGACGGACCATATGGAGCCCGTGGATGCAATATGCCCTTGGAGACAAGTCGTATGGAGGTAGATGTATTGAATCTCGACGCAATTTAAGTGTTCCATCGTCATTCGGGGGCCCTGAACGTTACAATTAACTATCAGATTCGCGTCTGTTTCGAAAATCTAGACTCACAGGAGAACGACCATAAGGTGCCCGAGACAGCAATATCCTCTTGTAGACAAGTCGGCTGGAGAACGATGTATTGAATCTCGACACAATCTGAGTGTTCCATCGTCATTAGGAGGCCCCGAACGTTACATTTAACTATCAGTTTTGCGTCGGATTCGAAAATCTTGACCCACAGGAGAAGGTGCCGCAGACAGCAATAGAAAGCATGAAACAAGTCGGCTGGTGGCCGATGTATTGAATCTCGACGCAATTTGAGTGTTCCATCGTCATTAGGAGGCCTTGAACGTTACAAGTAACTATCAGTCTCGCGTCGGATTCGAAAATCTAGACTCACAGGAGCCGGAACATTTGGTTCCCGAGGCAGCAATATCCACTTGCAGACAAGTCGGCTGGAGGACGATGTATTGAATCTCGACGCAATTTGAGTGTTCCATCGTCAACAGGAGGCCCTGAACGTTACAATTAACTATCACTTTTGCGTCGGATTCGAAAATCTAGTCTCACAGGAGAACGACCATAAGGTGCCTTGGAGACAAGTCGGCTGGAGGACGATGTATTAAATCTCGACGCAAATTGAGAGTTCCATCGTCATTAGGAGGCCCTGATCACTGCAATTAACTATCAGTTTTGCGTTGGAATCGATAAGCTAGACACAGGAGTACGACCATAAGGTGCCCGAGGCAGCAATAGACCCTTGGAGACAAATCGGCAGGAGGACGATGTGTTGAATCTCGACGCAATTTGAGTGTTCCATCGTCATTAGGAGGCCCTAAATGTTACAATTAACTATCAGTTTCGCGCGGATTCGAAAATCGGGACTCACAGGAGACGGACCATATGGTGCCCGAGGCAGCAATATCCCCTTGGAGACAAGTCTGCTGGAGGACGATGTAGTGAATCCCGACGCAATTTGAGCGTTCCATCGTCATTAGGAAGCCGTGAACGTTACAATTAACTATCAGTTTCGCGTCTGATTCGAAAATGTAGACTCACAGGGAAGGACAATATAGTGCCCGCGGCAGCAATATCCCCTTGTAGACAAGTCGGCTAGAGGACGATGTGTTGAATCCCGACACAATTTGAGTGTTCCATCGTCATTAGGAGGCCCTAAACGTTACAATTAACTATCAGTTTCGCGTCGGGTTCTAAAATCTAGACTCATAGGAGACGGACCATGAGGTTCCGTGGCAGCAATATCCCCTTAGAGACAAGTCGGCTGCAGGACGATGTATTGAATCCCGACGCAATTTGAGTGTTCCATCGTCATTAGGATGCCCTGAACGTTACAAGTAACTATCAGTTTTGCGTCGGATTCGAAAAGCTTGACTCACAGGAGTAGGTGCCACAATCAGCGATAGACCCTTGGAAACATGTCGGCTGGTTGCCGATGTATTCAATCTCGACGCAATTTGAGTGTTCCATCGTCATTAAGAGGCCCTGAACGTTACTATTAACTATCAGTTTCGCGTCTGTTTCGAAAATCTAGACTCACAGGAGAACGACCATAAGGTGCCCGAGGCAGCAATATCCCCTTGTAGACAAGTCGGCTGGAGGACGATGTATTGAATCTCGACACAATCTGAGTGTTCCATCGTCATTAGGAGGCCTTGAACGATACAATTAACTATCAGTCTCGCGTCGGATTCGAAAATCTAGACTCACAGGAGCCGGACCATTTGATTCCCGAGGCAGCAATATCCACTTGCAGACAAGTCGGCTGGAAGACGATGTATTGAATCTCGACGCAATTTGAGGGTTCCATCGTCAACAGGAGGCCCTGAACGTTACAATTAACTATCACTTTTGCGTCGGATTCGAAAATCTAGTCTCACAGGAGAACGACCATAAGGTGCCTTGGAGACAAGTCGGCTGGAGGACGATGTATTAAATCCCGACGCAAATTGAGTGTTCCATCGTCATTAGGAGGCACTGATCATTGCAATTACCTATCAGGTTTGCGTTCGATTCGATAAGCTAGACACAGGAGTACGACCATAAGGTGCCCGAGGCAGCAATAGACCCTTGGAGACAAATCGGAAGGAGGACGATGTGTTGAATCTCGACGCAATTTGAGTGTTCCATCGTCATTAGGAGGCCCTGAATGTTACAATTAACTATCAGTTTCGTGCGCATTCGAAAATCGGGTTCTCACAGGGGTCGGACCATATGGTGCCTGAGGCAGCAATATCCCCTTGGAGACAAGTCTGCTGGAGGACGATGTATTGAATCTCGACGCAGTTTGTTTGTTGCATCGTCATTAGGAGGCCCTGAACGTTACAAGTAACTATCAGTTTAGCGTCGGATTCGACAATCTAGACTTACAGGAGGACGACAAATGGTCCCCGAGGCAGCAATAGACCCTTGGACACAAGTCAGCTGGAGGACGGTGTATTCAATCTCGACGCAATTTGAGTGTTCCATCATCATTAGGAGGCCCTAAACGTTACAATTAACTATCAGTTTCGCGTCGGGTTCTAAAATCTAGACTCATAGGAGACGGACCATAAGGTGCCGTGGCAGCAATATCCCCTTAGAGACAAGTCGGCTGCAGGACGATGTATTGAATCCCGACGCAATTTGAGTGTTCCATCGTCATTAGGATGCCCTGAACGTTACAAGTAACTATCAGTCTTGCGTCGGATTCGAAAAGCTTGACTCACAGGAGAAGGTGCCACAATCAGCGATAGACCCTTGGAAACATGTCGGCTGGTGGCCGATGTATTCAATCTCGACGCAATTTGAGTGTTCCACCGTCATTAAGAGGCCCTGAACGTTACAATTAACTATCAGTTTCGCGTCTGTTTCGAAAATCTAGACTCACAGGGAAGGACCATATAGTGCCCGAGGCAGCAATATCCTCTTGGAGACATGTCGGGTGGAGGACGATGTATTGAATCTCGACGCAATTTGAGTGTTCCATCGTCATTAGGAGGCCCTGAACGTTACAATTAACTATCAGTTTTGCGTCGGATTCGAAAATCTAGGCTCACAGGAGAACGACCATAAGGTGCCCGAGGCAGCAATAAACCCTTGGAGACAAGTCGACTGAAGGACGATGTGTTGAAACTCGACGGAATTTGAGTGTTCCATCGTTATTAGGAGGCCCTGAACGTTACAATTAACCATCAGTTTTGCGTAGGATTCGAAAATCTAGACTCACAGGAGAACGACCATAAGGTGCCCGAGGCAGTAATAGACCCTTGGAGACAAGTCGACTGAAGGACGATGTGTTGAAACTCGACACAATTTGAGCGTTCCATCGTTATTAGGAGGCCCTGAACGTTACAATTAACCATCAGTTTTGCGTAGGATTCGAAAATCTAGACTCACAGGAGAACGACCATAAGGTGCCCGAGGCAGTAATAGACCCTTGGAGACAAGTCGCCTGAAGGACGGTGTATTGAATCTCGACGCAATTTGGGTGTTCCATCGTCATTAGGAGGCCCTGGACGTTACAATTAACTATCTGTTTCGCGTCGGATTCGAAAATCTAGACTCACAGGAGAAATACTATATGGTGCCCGAGTCAGCAATATCCTCTTGGAGACAAGTCGGCTGGAGGACGATATACTGAATCTGGACGCGAATTGAGTGTTCCATCGTCATTTGGGGGCCCTGATCATTGCAATTAAGTATCGGTTTTGCGTTGGATTCGATAATCTAGACACAGGAGAACGACCATAAGGTGCTCGAGGCAGCAATAGACCCTTGGAGACAGGTCGGCTGAAGGTCGATGTAACAAATCCCGAAGCAATTTGAGTGTTCCGTCATCATTAGGAGGCCCAGAACGTTACAATTAACTGTCAGTTTTATGTCGGATTCGAAAATCTAGACTCACAGGAGAACGACCATAAGTTGCCCGAGGCAGCAATAGACCCTGGGAGACAAGTCGGCTAAAAGACGAAGTATTGATTCTCGACGCAATTAGAGTGTTCCATCGTCATTAGGAGGCCCTGAACGTTACAAATAACTATCAGTCTCCCGTCGGATTCGAAAATCTAGACTCACAGGAGACGGAACATATGTTTCCCGAGGCAGCAATATCCCCTTGGAGACAAGTCGGCTGGAGGACGATGTATTGAATCTCGACGCAATTTGAGTGTTGCATCGTCCATAGGAGGCCCTGAAAGTTACAATTAACTATCAGTTTTGAGTCGGATTCGAAAATCTAGACTCACAGGAGACGGACCATAAGGTGCCCGACGCAGCAAAAACCCTTAAATCAAGTCGGCTGGAGGACGATGTCTTGAATCTCGACGCAATTTGAGTGTTCCATCGTCAGTCGGGGGCCCTGAACGCTACAATTAACTATCAGATTTGCGTCGGATTTGAAAATCTAGACTCACAGGAGAACGACCATAAGGTGCACGAGGCAGCAATAGACCCTTGGCGACAAGTCGGCTGAAGGACAATGTATTGATTCTCGACGCAATTTGAGAGTTCCATCGTCATTAGGATGCCGTGAACGTTACAATTAACTATCAGTTTTGCGTCGCATTCGACAATCTAGCCTTACAGGAGAACGACCATAAGGTGACCGAGGCAGCAATATCCGCTTGGAGACAAGTCCGCTGGAGGACGATGTATTGAATCTCGACGCAATTTGAGCGTTCCATCGTCATTAGGATGCCCTGCACGTTAATATTAACTATTAGTTTCGCGTCTGTTTCGAAAATCTAGACTCACAGGAGAACGACCATAAGGTGCCCGAGGCAGCAATAGACCCTTGGAGACAAGTCGGCTGAAGGACAATGTATTGAAACTCGACGCAATTTGAGTGTTCCATCGTTATTAGGAGGACCTGAACGTTACAATTAACCATTAGTTTTGCGTAGGATCCGAAAATCTAGACTCACAGGAGAACGACCATAAGCTGCCCGAGGCAGTAATAGACCCTTGGAGATTAGTCGCCTGAAGGACGACGTATTGAATCTCGACGCAATTTGGGTGTTTCATCGTCATTAGGAGGCCCTGGACGTTACAATTAACTATCTGTTTCGCGTCGGATTCGAAAATGTAGACTCACAGGAGAAATAGCATATGGTGCCCGAGGCAGCAATATCCCCTTGGAGACAAGTAGGCTGGAGGACGATGTATTGAATCTCGACGCAATTTGAGAGTTCCATCGTCATTACGAGGCCCTGATTATTACAATCATCTAACAGTTATGCGTCGGATTCGAAAATATAGACTCACAGGAGAACGACCATAAGGTGCCCGAGGCAGCGATAGACCCTTGGAGACAGGTCGGCTGAAGGTCGATGTACTGAATCTCGACGCAATATGAGTGTTCCATCGTCATTAGGAGGCCCTGATCATTTCAATTAATTATCAGTTTTGCGTTGGATTCGATAATCTAGACACAGGAGAACAACCATAAGGTGCCCGACTCACCAATAGACCCTTGGAGACAGGTCGGCTGCAGGTCGGTGTAACAAATCTCGAAGCAATTTGAGTGTTCCATCGTCATTAGGAGGCCCTGAACGTTACAATTAACTATCAGTTTCGCATCGGATTCGAAAATCTAGACTCACAGGAGAACGACGATAAGGTGCCCGAGGCAGCAATATCCCCATGGAGACTAGTCGGCTGGAGGACGATGTATTGAATCTCTACGCAATTTGAGTGTTCCATCGGCATTAACAGGCCCTGAACGTTACAAGTATGTATCAGTTTTGCGTCGGAGTCGACAATCTAGACTTACAGGAGAACGCACATACAAAGCCCGAGGCACCATAGACCCTTAAAGACAAGTCGGCTGGAGGACGATGTATTGAATCTCGACGCAATTTGAGTGTTCCATCGTCATTAGGAGGCCCTGAACGTTACAATTAACTATCAGTTATGCGTCGGCTTCGAAAATCTAAACTCACCGGAGAACCACAATAAGGTGCCCGAGGCAGCAATATCCCTATGGAGACAAGTCGGCAGGAGGCCGAGGTATTGAATCTCGACGAAATTTGAGTGTTCCATCGTCATTAGGAGGCCCTGAACGTTACAAGTATCTATCAGTTTTGCGTCGGATTCGACAATCTAGACTTACAGGAGAACGACCATAAAGTGCCCGAGGCAGCAATAGACCCTTGGAGACAAGTCGGCTGGAGGACGATGTATTGAATCTCGACGCAATTCGAGTGTTCCATAGTCATTAGGAGGCCCTGAATGTTACAATTAACTATCAGTTTCGCGTCAGATTCGAAAATCTAGACTCACAGGAGACGGACCATATGGTGCCGGAGGCAACAATATCCCCTTGGAGACAAGTCGGCTGGAGGACGATGTATTGAATCTCGACGCATTTTGAGTGTTCCATCGTCATTAGGATGCCCTGCAAGTTACAATTAACTATCAGTTTTGCGTCGGATTCGAAAATCTAGATTCAAAGGAGAACGACCATAAGGTCCCGAGGCAGCAATATCCCATTGGAGACAAGTCGGCTGAAGGACGATGTATTGAATCTCGACGCAATTTGAGTGTTCCATCGTCATTAGGAGGCCCTGAACGTTACAATTAACTATCGGTTTTGCGTCGGATTCGAAAATCTTGACTCAAAGGAGAACGACCATAAGGTGCCCGAGGCAGCAATATCCCCTTGGAGACAAGTCGGCTGGAGGACGAAGTATTGAATCTCGACGCAATTTGCGTGTTGCATCGTCATTAGGAGGCCCTGAACGTTAAAAGTATCTATCAGTTCTGCGTCGGATTCGACAATCTAGACTTACAGGTGAACGACCATAAAGTGCCCGAGGCAGCAATATCCCTATGGAGACAAGTCGGCTGGAGGACGATGTATTGAATCTCGATGCAATTCGAGTGTTCCATAGCCATTAGGAGTCCCTAAATGTTACAATTAACTATCAGTTTCGCGTCGGATTCGAAAATCTAGACTCACAGGAGACGGACCATATGGTGCCCGAGGCAACAATATCCCCTTGGAGACAAGTCGGCTGAAGGACGATGTATTGAATCTCGACGCAATTTGAGTGTTCCATCGTCAATAGGAGGCTTTGGACGTTACAATTAACTATCAGTTTCGCGTCTGATTCGAAAATCTAGACTCACAGGGAAGGACAATATAGTGCCCGAGGCAGCAATATCCCCTTGTAGACAAGACGGCTAGAGGACGATGTATTGAATCTCGACACAATTTGAGTGTTCCATCGTCATTAGGAGGCCCTGAACGTTACAATTAACTATCAGATTTGCGTCGGATTCGAAAATCTTGACCCACAGGAGAAGGTGCCACAGGCAGCAATAGCAACTATGAAACAAGTCGGCTGGTGGCCGATGTATTGAATCTCGACGCAATTCGAGTGTTCCATCGTCATCAGGAAGTCCCGAACGTTAGAAGTAACTATCAGTTTTGCGTCGGATTCGACAATCTAGACTTACAGGAGAACGACTATTCAGTGCCCGAGGCAGCAATATCCACTTGGAGACAAGTCGGATGGAGGTCGATGTATTGAATCTCGACGCAATTTGAGTGTTCCATCGTCATCAGGAGGCCCTGAACGTTACAATTAACTATCAGTTTTGCGTCGGATTCGAAAATCTGGACTCACAGGAGAACGACCATAAGGTGCCCGAGGCAGCAATAGACCCTTGGAGACAAGTCGGCTGAAGGACGATGTATTGAAACTCGACGCAATTTGAGTGTTCCATCGTTATTAGGATTCCCTGAACGTTACTATTAACCATCAGTTTTGCGTAGGATTCCAAAATCTAGACTCACAGGAGAACGACCATAAGGTGCCCGAGGCAGCTATAGACCCTTGGAGACAGGTCGGCTGAAGGTCGATGTACTGAATCTCGACGCAATATGATTGTTCCATCGTCATTAGGAGGCCCTGTACGTTACAATTAACTATCAGATTTGCGTCGGATTTGAAAATCTTGACTCACAGGAGATCGACTATAAGGTGCCCGAGGCAGCAATATCCCCTTGGAGACAAGTCTACTGAAGGACGATGTATTGAATCTCGACGTGATTTGAGTGTTCCATCGGCATTAGGAGGCCCTGAACGTTACAAGTATGTATCAGTTTTGCGTCGGAGTCGACAATCTAGACTTACAGGAGAACGCACATACAAAGCCCGAGGCAGCATAGACCCTTAAAGACAAGTCGGCTGGAGGACGATGTATTGAATCTCGACGCAATTTGAGTGTTCCATCGTCATTAGGAGGCCCTGAACGTTACAATTAACTATCAGTTATGCGTCGGTTTCGAAAATCTAAACTCACCGGAGAACCACCATACGGTGCCCGAGGCAGCAGTATCCCTATGGAGACAAGTCGGCAGGAGGCCGAGGTATTGAATCTCGACGAAATTTGAGTGTTCCATCGTCATTAGGAGGCCCTGAACGTTACAAGTATCTATCAGTTTTGCGTCGGATTCGACAATCTAGACTTACAGGAGAACGACCATAAAGTGCGCGAGGCAGCAATAGACCCTTGGAGACAAGTCGGCTCGAGGACGATGTATTGAATCTCGACGCAATTCGAGTGTTCCATAGTCATTAGGAGGCCCTGAATGTTACAATTAACTATCAGTTTCGCGTCAGATTCGAAAATCTAGACTCACAGGAGACGGACCATATGGTGCCGGAGGCAACAATATCCCCTTGGAGACAAGTCGGCTGGAGGACGATGTATTGAATCTCGACGCATTTTGAGTGTTCCATCGTCATTAGGATGCCCTGCAAGTTACAATTAACTATCAGTTTTGCGTCGGATTCGAAAATCTAGATTCAAAGGAGAACGACCATAAGGTCCCGAGGCAGCAATATCCCATTGGAGACAAGTCGGCTGAAGGACGATGTATTGAATCTCGACGGAATTTGAGTGTTCCATCGTCATTAGGAGGCCCAGAACGTTACAAGTATCTATCAGTTCTGCGTCGGATTCGACAATCTAGACTTACAGGTGAACGACCATAAAGTGCCCGAGGCAGCAATATCCCTATGGAGACAAGTCGGCTGGAGGACGATGTATTGAATCTCGATGCAATTCGAGTGTTCCATAGCCATTAGGAGTCCCTGAATGTTACAATTAACTATCAGTTTCGCGTCGGATTCGAAAATCTAGACTCACAGGAGACGGACCATATGGTGCCCGAGGCAACAATATCCCCTTGGAGACAAGTCGGCTGAAGGACGATGTATTGAATCTCGACGCAATTTGAGTGTTCCATCGTCAATAGGAGGCTTTGGACGTTACAATTAACTATCAGTTTCGCGTCGGATTCGAAAATCTAGACTCACAGGAGAACGACCATAAGGTGCCCGTGGCAGCAATATCCCCATGGAGACAAGTCGGCTGGAGGACGATGTATTGAATCTCGACACAATTTGAGTGTTCCATCGTCATTAAGAGGCCCTGAACGTTACAATTAACTATCAGATTTGCGGCGGATTCGAACATCTTGACCCACAGGAGATGGTGCCACATTCAGCAATAGAAACTATGAAACAAGTCGGCTGGTGGCCGATGTATTGAATCTCGACGCAATTGGAGTGTTCCATCGTCATCAGGAGGCCCCGAACGTTAGAAGTAACTATCAGTTTTGCGTCGGATTCGACAATCTAGACTTACAGGAGAACTACTATTCAGTGCCCGAGGCAGCAATATCCACTTGGAGACAAGTCGCCTGAAGGACGACGTACTGAATCTCGACGCAATTTGAGAGTTCCATCGTCATTACGAGGCCCTGATTGTTACAATCAACTAACAGTTATGCGTCGGATTCGAAAATCTAGACTCACAGGTGAACGACCATAAGGTGCCCGAGGCAGCTATAGACCCTTGGAGACAGGTCGGCTGAAGGTCGATGTACTGAATCTCGACGCAATATGAGTGTTCCATCGTCACTAGGAGGCCCTGATCATTGCAATTAATTATCAGTTTTGCGTTGGATTCGATAATCTAGACACAGGAGAACAACCATAAGGTGCCCGAGGCAGCAATAGACCCTTGGAGACAGGTCGGCTGAAGGTCGATGTAACAAATCTCGAAGCAATTTCAGTGTTCCGTCACCATTAGGAGGCCCTGAACGTTACAATTAACTGTCAGTTTTATGTCGGATTCGAAAATCTAGACTCACTGGGAAGGACAATATAGTGCCCGAGGCAACAATATCCCCTTGTAGACAAGTCGGCAAGAGGACGATGTATTGAATCTCGACACAATTTGAGTGTTCCATCGTCATAAGGAGGCCCTGTACGTTACAATTAACTATCAGATTTGCGTCGGATTTGAAAATCTTGACTCACAGGAGATCGACTATAAGGTGCCCGAGGCAGCAATATCCCCTTGGAGACAAGTCTACTGAAGGACGATGTATTGAATCTCGACGTAATTTGAGAGTTCCATCGTCATTAGGAGGCCCTGAACGTTACAAGTATGTATCAGTTCTGCGTCGGATTCGACAATCTAGACTTACAGGTGAACGACCATTAAGTGCCCGAGGCAGCAATATCCCTATGGAGACAAATCGGCTGGAGGACGATGTATTGAATCTCGATGCAATTCGAGTGTTCCATAGCCATTAGGAGTCCCTGAATGTTACAATTAACTATCAGTTTCGCGTCGGATTCGAAAATCTAGACTCACAGGAGACGGACCATATGGTGCCCGAGGCAACAATATCCCCTTGGAGACAAGTCGGCTGAAGGACGATGTATTGATTCTCGACGCAATTTGAGTGTTCCATCGTCAATAGGAGGCTTTGGACGTTACAATTAACTATCAGTTTCGCGTCGGATTCGAAAATCTAGACTCACAGGAGAACGACCATAAGGTGCCTGTGGCAGCAATATCCCCATGGAGACAAGTCGGCTGGAGGACGATGTATTGAATCTCGACGCAATTCGAGAGTTCCATCGTCATTAGGAAGCCGTGAACGTTACAATTAACTATCAGTTTCGCGTCTGATTCGAAAATCTAGACTCACAGGGAAGGACAATATAGTGCCCGAGGCAGCAATATCCCCTTGTAGACAAGACGGCTAGAGGACGATGTATTGAATCTCGACACAATTTGAGTGTTCCATCGTCATTAGGAGGCCCTGAACGTTACAATTAACTATGAGATTTGCGTCGGATTCGAAAATCTTGAACCACAGGAGAAGGTGCCACAGGCAGCAATAGAAACTATGAAACAAGTCGGCTGGTGGCCGATGTATCGAATCTCGACGCAATTCGAGTGTTCCATCGTCATCAGGAGGCCCCGAACGTTAGAAGTAACTATCAGTTTTGCGTCGGATTCGACAATCTAGACTTACAGGAGAACGACTATTCAGTGCCCCAGGCAGCAATATCCACTTGGAGACAAGTCGGATGGAGGACGATGTATTGAATCTCGACGCAATTTGAGTGTTCCATCGTCATCAGGAGGCCCTGAACGTTACAATTAACTATCAGTTTTGCGTCGGATTCGAAAATCTGGACTCACAGGAGAACGACCATAAGGTGCCCGAGGCAACAATAGACCCTTGGAGACAAGTCGGCTGAAGGACGATGTATTGAAACTCGACACAATTTGAGTGTTCCATCGTTATTAGAAGGCCCTGAACGTTACAATTAACCATCAGTTTTGCGTAGGATTCCAAAATCTAGACTCACAGGAGAACGACCATAAGGTGCCCGAGGCAGTAATGGACCCTTGGAGACAAGTCGCCTGAAGGACGACGTATTGAATCTCGACGGAATTTGAGAGTTCCATCGTCATAACGAGGCCATGATTGTTACAATCAACTAACAGTTATGCGTCGGATTCGAAAATCTAGACTCACAGGTGAACGACCACAAGGTGCCCGAGGCAGCTATAGACCCTTGGAGACAGGTCGGCTGAAGGTCGATGTACTGAATCTCGACGCAATATGAGTGTTCCATCGTCATTAGGAGGCCCTGATCATTGCAATTAATTATCAGTTTTGCGTTGGATTCGATAATCTAGACACAAAAGAACAACCATAAGGTGCCCGAGGCAGCAATAGACCCTTGGAGACAGGTCGGCTGAAGGTCGATGTAACAAATCTCGAAGCAATTTGAGTGTTCCGTCACCATTAGGAGGCCCTGAACGTTACAATTAACTGTCAGTTTTATGTCGGATTCGAAAATCTAGACTCACAGGGAAGGACAATATAGTGCCCGAGGCAACAATATCCCCTTGTAGACAAGTCGGCAAGAGGACGATGTACTGAATCTCGACACAATTTGAGTGTTCCATCGTCATTAGGAGGCCCTGTACGTTACAATTAACTATCAGATTTGCGTCGGATTTGAAAATCTTGACTCACAGGAGATCGACTATAAGGTGCCCGAGGCAGCAATATCCCCTTGGAGACAAGTCTACTGAAGGACGATGTATTGAATCTCGACGTAATTTGAGTGCTCCATCGTCATTCGGAGGCCCTGAACGTTACAAGTATGTATCAGTTTTCCGTCGGAGTAGACAATCTAGACTTACAGGAGAACGCACATACAGTGCCCGAGGCACCATAGACCCTTGGAGACTAGTCGGCTGGAAGACGATGTACTGAATCTCGACGCAATTTGAGTGTTCCATCGTCATTAGGAGGCCCTGAATGTTCCAATTAACTATCAGTTTCTGGTCGGATTCGAAAATCTAGACTCACAGGAGACGGACCATACGGTGCCCGAGGCAGCAATATCCCCTTGGAGACAAGTCGGCTGAAGGACGATGTATTGAATCTCGACGCTATTTGAGTGTTCCATTGTCATTAGGAGGCCCTGTACGTTGCAATTAACTATCAGTCTTGCGTCGGATTCGAAAATCTAGACCCAAAGGAGAACGACCATAAGGTGCCCGAGGCAGCAATAGACCCTGGGAGACAAGTCGGCTAAAAGACGAAGTATTGATTCTCCACGCAATTAGAATGTTATATCGTCATTAGGAGGCCCTGAACGTTACAAATAACTATCAGTCTCGCGTCGGATTCGTAAATCTAGACTCACAGGAGACGGACCATATGGTTCCCGAGGCAGCAATATCCACTTGGAGACAAGTCGGCTGGAGGACGATGTATTGAATCCCGACGCAATTTGAGTGTTCCATCGTCATTAGGACGCCGTGAACGTTACAATTAACCATCAGTTTTGCGTAGGATTCGACAATCTAGACTCACAGGGGAGCGACCATAAGGTGCCCGAGACAAGTCGGCTGAAGGAAGATGAATTGAATTTCGACGCAATTTGAGTGTTCCATCGTCATTAGGAGGCCCTGGGCGTTACAATTAACTATCTGTTTCGCGTCGGATTCTAAAATCTAGACTCACAGGAGACGGACCATATGGTTCCCGAGGCAGCAATATCCACTTGGAGACAAGTCGGCTGGTGGACGATGTATTGAATCTCGACGCAATTTGAGTGTTCCATTACACTATCAGGCCCTGAACGTTACAATTAACTATCATTTTGGCGTTGGATTCGAAAATCTACTCATAGGAGATGGACCATTTGGTGCCCAAGGCAGCAATATCCCCTTGGAGAGAAGTCGGCTGGAGGACGATGTATTGAATCTCGACGCAATTCGAGTGTTCCATAGTCATTAGGAGACCCTGAATGTTACAATTAACTATCAGTTTCGCGTCGGATTCGAAAATCTAGTTTCACAGGAGACGGACCATATGGCGCCCGAGTCAACAATATCCCCTTGGAGACAAGTCGGCTGGAGGACGATGTATTGAATCTCGACGCAATTAGAGTGTTCCAACATCATTAAGAGGCCCTGAACGTTACAATTAACTATCAGTCTCCCGTCGGATTCGAAAATGTAGACTCACAGTAGACGGACCATATGGTTCCCGAGGCAGCAATATCATTTGTAGACAAGTCGGCTGGAGAACGAAATATTGAATCTCGACGCAATTTGAGTGATCCATCGTCATTAGGAGGCTCTGAACGTTACAATTAACCATCAGTTTTGCGTAGGATTCGAAAATCTAGACTCTCAGGAGAACGACCATAAGGTGCCCGAGGCAGCAATAGACCCTTGGAGACAGGTCGGCTGAAGGCAGATGTCTTGAATCTCGAAGCATTTTGAGTGTTCCATCGTCATTAGGAGGCCCTGAATGTTGCAATTAACTATCAGTTTCGCGTCGGATTCGAAAATCTAGACTCACAGGAGACGGACCATATGGTGCCCGAGGCAACAATATCCCCTTGGAGACAAGTCGGCTGGAGGACGATGTATTGAATCTCGACGCAATTTGAGTGTTCCTTCGTCATTAGGAGTCCCTGAACGTTACAATTAACTATCAGTTATGCGTCGGCTTCGAAAATCTAAACTCACCGGAGAACCACCATAAGGTGCCCGAGGCAGCAATATCCCTATGGAGACAAGTCGGCAGGAGGCCGAGGTATTGCATCTCGACGAAATTTGAGTGTTCCATCGCCATTAGGAGGCCCTGAACGTTACAAGTATCTATCAGTTTTGCGTCGGATTCGAAAATATAGACTCACAGGAGACGGACCATATGGTGCCCGAGGCAACAATATCCCCTTGGAGACAAGTCGGCTGGAGGACGATGTATTGAATCTCGACGCAATTTGAGTGTTCCTTCGTCATTAGGAGTCCCTGAACGTTACAATTAACTATCAGTTATGCGTCGGCTTCGAAAATCTAAACTCACCGGAGAACCACCATAAGGTGCCCGAGGCAGCAATATCCCTATGGAGACAAGTCGGCAGGAGGCCGAGGTATTGCATCTCGACGAAATTTGAGTGTTCCATCGTCATTAGGAGGCCCTGAACGTTACAAGTATCAATCAGTTTTCCGTCGGATTCTACAATTTAGACTTACAGTACAACGACCATAAAGTGCCCGAGGCACCAATAGACCCATGGAGACAAATCAGCTGGAGGCGGATGCATTGAATCTCGACGCAATTCGAGTGTTCCATCGTCATTAGGAGGCCCTGAAAGTTTCAACTAACTACCAGTTTCGATTCGGATTCGAAAATCTAGACTCACAGGAGACGGACCATATGGTGCCCGAGGCAACAATATCCCCTTGGAGACAAGTCGGCTGGAGGACGATGTATTGAATCTCGACGAAATTTGAGTGTTCCATCGTCATTAGGAGGCCCTGAACGTTACAAGTATCTATCAGTTTTGCGTCGGATTCGAAAATCTAGACTGACATGAGAAAGTGCCACAGGCAGCAATAGACCCTATGAAACATGTCGTATGGTGGCCGATGTATTGAATCTCGACGTAATTTGAGTGTTCCATCGTCATTAGGAGGCCCTGAACGTTACAAATAACTATCAGTCTCGCGTCGGATTCGTAAATCTAGACTCACAGGAGACGGACCATATGGTTCCCGAGGCAGCAATATCCACTTGGAGACAAGTCGGCTGGAGGACGATGTATTGAATCTCGACGCAATTTGAGTGTTCCATCATCATTAGGAGGCCCTGAACGTTACAATTAACCATCAGTTTTGCGTAGGATTCGACAATCTAGACTCACAGGAGAACGACCATAAGGTGCCCGAGACAAGTCGGCTGAAGGAAGATGAATTGAATTTCGACGCAATTTGAGTGATCCATCGTCATTAGGAGGCCCTGGACGTTACAACTAACTATCAGTTTCGCGTCGGATTCGAAAATCTAGACTCACAGGAGACGGACCATATGGTTCCCGAGGCAGCAATATCCACTTGGAGACAAGTCGGCTGGTGGACGATGTATTGAATCTCGACGCAATTTGAGTGTTCCATCACATTAGGAGGCCCTGAACGTTACAATTAACTATCATTTTGGCGTTGGATTCGAAAATCTACTCATAGGAGATGGGCCATTTGGTGCCCGAGGCAGCAATATCCCCTTGGAGAGAAGTCGGCTGAAGGACGATGTATTGAATCTCGACGCAATTCGAGTGTTCCATAGTCATTAGGAGGCCCTGAATGTTACAATTAACCATCAGGTTTGCGTAGGATTCGAAAATCTAGACTCACAGGAGAACGACCATAAGGTGCCCGACGCAGCAATAGACCCTTGGAGACAAGTCGGCTGAAGGAAGCTGTATTGAATCTCGACGCAATTTGAGTGTTCCATCGTTATTAGGATGCCCTGCACGTTACTATTAACTATCAGTTTCGCGTCTGTTTCGAAAATCTAGACTCACAGGAGAACGACCATATGGTTCCCGAGGCAGCAATATCACTTGGAGACAAGTCGGCTATAGAACGAAATATTGAAAATCGACGCAATTTGAGTGTTCCATCGTCATTAGGAGGCTCTGAACGTTACAATTAACCATCAGTTTTGCGTTGGATTCGAAAATCTAGACTCTCAGGAGAACGACCATAAGGTGCCCGAGGCAGCAATAGACCCTTGGAGACAAGTCGGCTGAAGGCAGATGTCTTGAATCTCGAAGCAATTTGAGTGTTCCATCGTCATTAGGAGGCCCTGAATGTTGCAATTAACTATCAGTTTCGCGTCGGATTCGAAAATCTAGACTCACAGGAGACGGACCATATGGTGCCCGAGGCAACAATATCCCCTTGGAGACAAGTCGGCTGGAGGACGATGTATTGAATCTCGACGCAATTTGATTGTTCCATCGTCATTAGGAGGCCCTGAACGTTACAATTAACTATCAGTTATGCGTCGGCTTCGAAAATCTAAACTCACCGGAGAACCACCATAAGGTGCCCGAGGCAGCAATATCCCTATGGAGACAAGTCGGCAGGAGGCCGAGGTATTGAATCTCGACGAAATTTGAGTGTTCCATCGTCATTAGGAGGCCCTGAACGTTACAAATAACTATCTGTCTCGCGTCGGATTCGTAAATATAGACTCACAGGAGACGGACCATATGGTTCCCGAGGCAGCAATATCCACTTGGAGACAAGTAGGCTGGAGGACGATGTATTGAATCTCGACGCAATTAGAGTGTTCCATCGTCATTAGGAGGCCGTGAACGTTACAATTAACCATCAGTTTTGCGTAGGATTCGACAATCTAGACTCACAGGCGAACGACCATAAGGTGCCCGAGACAAGTCGGCTGAAGGAAGATGAATTGAATTTCGACGCAATTTGAGTGTTCCATCGTCATTAGGAGGCCCTGGACGTTACAATTAACTATCAGTTTCGCGTCGGATTCGAAAATCTAGACTCACAGGAGACGGACAATATGGTTCCCGAGGCAGCAATATCCACCTGGAGACAAGTCGGCTGGTGGACGATGTATCGAATCTCGACGCAATTAGAGTGTTCCATCATCATTAGGAGGCCCTGAACGTTACAATTAACTATCAGTCTCCCGTCGGATTCGAAAATGTAGACTCACAGTAGACGGACCATATGGTTCTCGAGGCAGCAATATCACTTGGAGACAAGTCGGCTGGAGAACGAAATATTGAATCTCGACGCAATTTGAGTGTTCCATCGTCATTAGGAGGCTCTGAACGTTACAAGTATCCATCAGTTTTGCGTAGGATTCGAAAATCTAGACTCTCAGGAGAACGACCATAAGGTGCCCGAGGCAGCAATAGACCCTTGGAGACAAGTCGGCTGAAGGCAGATGTCTTGAATCTCGACGCAATTTGAATGTTCCATCACATTATCAGGCCCTGAACGTTACAATTAACTATCATTTTGGCGTTGGATTCGAAAATCTACTCATAGGAGATGGACCACTTGGTGCCCGAGGCAGCAATATCCCCTTGGAGAGAAGTCGGCTGGAGGACGATGTATTGAATCTCGACGCAATTCGTGTGTTCCATAGTCATTAGGAGGCCCTGAATGTTACAATTAACTATCAGTTTCGCGTCGGATTCGAAAATCTAGACTCACAGGAGACGGACCATATGACGCCCGAGGCAACATTATCCCCTTGGAGACAAGTCGGCTGGAGGACGATGTATTGAATCTCGACGCAATTAGAGTGTTCCATCATCATTAGGAGGCCCTGAACGTTACAATTAACTATCAGTCTCCCGTCGGATTCGAAAATGTAGACTCACAGTAGACGGACCATATGGTTCCCGAGGCAGCAATATCACTTGGAGACAAGTCGGCTGGAGGACGAAATACTGAATCTTGACGCAATTTGAGTGTTCCATCGTCATTAGGAGGCTCTGAACGTCACAATTAACCATCAGTTTTGCGTAGGATTCGTAAATCTAGACTCACAGGAGACGGACCATATGGTGCCCGAGGCAACAATATCCCCTTGGAGACAAGTCGGCTGGAGGACGATGTATTGAATCTCGATGCAATTTGAGTGTTCCATCGTCATTAGGAGGCCCTGAACGTTACATGTATCTATCAGTTTTGCGTCGGATTCGTAAATCAAGACTGACATGAGAAAGTGCTACAGGCAGCAATAGACCCTATGAAACATGTCGTATGGTGGCCGATGTATTGAATCTCGACGTAATTTGAGTGTTCCATCGTCATTAGGAGGCCCTGAACGTTACAATTAACCATCAGTTTTGCGTAGGATTCGAAAATCTAGACTCATAGTAGAACGACCATAAGGTGCCGGAGGCAGCAATAGACCCTTGGAGACAAGTCGGCTTAAGGAAGATGTATTGAATCTCGACGCAATTTGAGTGTTCCATCGTCAATAGGAGGCCCTGGACGTTACAATTAACTATCAGTTTCGCGTCGTATTCGAAAACCTAGACTCACAGGAGACGGGCCATATGGTGTCCGAGGCAGCAATATCCCCTTGGAGTCAATTCGGCTGGAGGACGATGTATTGAATCTCGACGCAATTTGAGTGTTCCATCGTCATTAGGAGGCCCTGAACGTTACAACTATCAATCAGGTTTGCGTCGGATTCTACAATCTAGACTTACAGTAGAACGACCATAAAGTGCCTGAGGCACCAATAGACCCATGGAGACAAATCAGCTGGAGGCGGATGCATTGAATCTCGACGCAATTCGAGTGTTCCATCGCCATTAGAAGGCCCTGAAAGTTTCAACTAACTGTCAGTTTCGCGTCGGATTCGAAAATCTAGACTCACAGGAGACGGACCATATGGTGCCCGAGGCAACAATATCCCCTTGGAGACAAGTCGGCTGGAGGACGATGTATTGAATCTCGACGCAATTTGAGTGTTCCATCGTCATTAGGAGGCCCTGAACGATACAATTAACTATCAGTTATGCGTCGGCTTCGAAAATCTAAACACACTGGAGAACCACCATAAGGTGCCCGAGGCAGCAATATCCCTATGGAGACAAGTCGGCAGGAGGCCGAGGTATTGAATCTCGACGAAATTTGAGTGTTCCATCGTCATTAGGAGGCCCTGAACGTTACAAGTATCTATCAGTTTTGCGTCGGATTCGAAAATCTAGACTGACATGAGAAAGTGCCACAGGCAGCAATAGACCCTATGAAACATGTCGTATGGTGGCCGATGTATTGAATCTCGACGTAATTTGAGTGTTCCATCGTCATTAGGAGGCCCTGAACGTTACAAATAACTATCAGTCTCGCGTCGGATTCGTAAATCTAGACTCACAGGAGACGGACCATATGGTTCCCGAGGCAGCAATATCCACTTGGAGACAAGTCGGCTGGAGGACGATGTATTGAATCTCGACGCAATGTGAGTGTTCCATCGTCATTAGGAGGCCCTGAACGTTACAATTAACCATCAGTTTTGCGTAGGATTCGACAATCTAGATTCACAGGAGAACGACCATAAGGTGCCCGAGACAAGTCGGCTGAAGGAAAATGAATTGAATTTCGACGCAATTTGAGTGTTCCATCGTCATTAGGAGGCCCTGGACGTTACAATTAACTATCAGTTTCGCGTCGGATTCGAAAATCTAGGCTCACAGGAGACGGACCATATGGTTCCCGAGGCAGCAATATCCACTTGGAGACAAGTCGGCTGGTGGACGATGTATTGAATCTCGACGCAATTTGAGTGTTCCATCACATTAGGAGGCCCTGAACGTTACAATTAACTATCATTTTGGCGTTGGATTCGAAAATCTACTCATAGGAAATGGACCATTTGGAGCCCGAGGCAGCAATATCCCCCTGGACAGAAGTCGGCTGGAGGACGATGTATTGAATCTCGACGCAATTCGAGTGTTACATAGTCATTAGGAGGCCCTGAATGTTACAATTAACCATCAGGTTTGCGTAGGATTCGAAAATCTAGACTCACAGGAGAACGACTATAAGGTGCCCGACGCAGCAATAGACCCTTGGAGACAAGTCGGCTGAAGGAAGCTGTATTGAATCTCGACGCAATTTGAGTGTTCCATCGTTATTAGGATGCCCTGCACGTTACTATTAACTATCAGTTTCGCGTCTGTTTCGAAAATCTAGACTCACAGGAGAACGACCCTATGGTTCCCGAGGCAGCAATATCACTTGGAGACAAGTCGGCTGGAGAACGAAATATTGAATCTCGACGCAATTTGAGTGTTCCATCGTCATTAGGAGGCTCTGAACGTTACAATTAACCATCAGTTTTGCGTTGGATTCGAAAATCTAGACTCTCAGGAGAACGACCATAAGGTGCCCGAGGCAGCAATAGACCCTTGGAGACAAGTCAGCTGAAGGCAGATGTCTTGAATCTCGAAGCAATTTGAGTGTTCCATCGTCATTAGGAGGCCCTGAATGTTGCAATTAACTATCAGTTTCGCGTCGGATTCGAAAATCTAGACTCACAGGAGACGGACCATATGGTGCCCGAGGCAACAATATCCCCTTGGAGACAAGTCGGCTGGAGGACGATGTATTGAATCTCGACGCAATTTGAGTGTTCCATCGTCATTAGGAGGCCCTGAACGTTACAATTAACTATCAGTTATGCGTCGGCTTCAAAAATCTAAACTCACCGGAGAACCACCATAAGGTGCCCGAGGCAGCAATATCCCTATGGAGACAAGTCGGCAGGAGGCCGAGGTATTGAATCTCGACGAAATTTGAGTGTTCCATCGTCATTAGGAGGCCCTGAACGTTACAAGTATCTATAAGTTTTGCGTCGGATTCGAAAATCTAGACTGACATGAGAAAGTGCCACTGGCAGCAATAGACCCTATGAAACATGTCGTATGGTGGCCGATGTATTGAATCTCGACGTAATTTGAGTGTTCCATCGTCATTAGGAGGCCCTGAACGTTACAATTAACCATCAGTTTTGAGTAGGATTCGAAAATCTAGACTCACAGTAGAACGACCATAAGGTGCCCGAGGCAGCAGTAGCCCCTTGGAGACAAGTCGCCTTAAGGAAGATGTATTGAATCTCGACGCAATTTGAGTGTTCCATCGTCATTAGGAGGCCCTGGATGTTACAATTAACTATCAGTTTCGCGTCGGATTCGAAAATCTCGACTCAAAGGAGAACGACCATAAGGTGCCCGAGGCTGCAATAGACCCTTGGAGACAAGTCGGCTGAAGGACTACGAATTGAATCTCGACAAAATTAGAGTGTTCCATCGTCATTAGGAGGCCCTGTACAATACAATTAACTATCAGTCTCGCGTCGGATTCGAAAATCTAGACTCACAGGAGTCGGACCATATGGTTCCCGAGGCAGCAATATCCACTTGGGGACAAGTCGGCTGGAGGACGATGTATTGAATCTCGACGCAATTTGAGTGTTCCATCGTCATTAGGAGGCCCTGAACGTTACAATTAACCATCAGGTTTGCGTAGGATTCGAAAATCTAGACTCACAGGAGAACGACCATAAGGTGCCCGACGCAGCAATAGACCCTTGGAGACAAGTCGGCTGAAGGAAGCTGTATTGAATCTCGACGCAATTTGAGTGTTCCATCGTTATTAGGATGCCCTGCACGTTACTATTAACTATCAGTTTCACGTCTGTTTCGAAAATCTAGACTCACAGGAGAACGACCATAAGGTGCCCGAAGCAGCAATATCCCCTTGTAGTCAAGTCGGCTGGAGGACGATGTATTGAATCTCGACACAATCTGAGTGTTCCATCGTCATTTGGAGGCCCCGAACGTTACAATTAACTACCAGATTTGCGTCGGATTCGAAAATCTTGACCCACAGGAGAAGGTGCCACAGGCAGCAATAGAAACTATGAAACAAGTCGGCTGGTGGCCGATGTATTGAATCTCGACGCAATTCGAGTGTTCCATCGTCATCAGGAGGCCCCGAACGTTAGAAGTAACTATCAGTTTTGCGTCGGATTCGACAATCTAGACTTACAGGAGAACGACCATTCAGTGCCCGAGGCAGCAATATCCACTTGGAGACAAGTCGGGTGGAGGACGATGTATTGAATCTCGACGCAATTTGAGTGTTCCATCGTCATTAGGAGGCCCTGAACGTTACAATTAACTATCAGTCTCGCGTCGGATTCGAAAATCTAGACTCACAGGAGACGGACCATATGGTTCCCGAGGCAGCAGTATCCACTTGGAGACAAGTCGGCTGGTGGCCGATGTATTGAATCTCGACGCAATTTGAGTGTTCCATCGACATTAGGAGGCCCTGAGCGTTACAAGTATCTATCAGTTCTGCGTCGAATTCGACAATCTAGACTTACAGGTGAACGACCATAAAGTGCCCGAGGCAGCAATAGACCCTTGGAGACAAGTCGGCTGGAGGACGATGTATTGAATCTCGATGCAATTCGAGTGTTCCATGCTCATTAGGAGGCCCTGAATGTTACAATTAACTATCAGTTTCGCGCCGGATTCGAAAATCTAGACTCACAGGAGACGGACCATATGGTGCCCGAGGCAACAACATCCCCTTGGAGACAAATCGGCTGAAGGACGATGTATTGAATCTCGACGCAATTTGAGTGTTCCATTGTCATTAGGAGGCTTTGGACGTTACAATTAACTATCAGTTTCGCTTCGGATTCGAAAATCTAGACTCACAGGAGAACGACCATAAGCTGCCCGAGGCAGCAATATCCCCATGGAGAGAAGTCAGCTGGACGACGATGTATTGAAACTCGACGTAAATCGAGTGTTCCATCGTCATTAGGAGGCCCTGAATGTTTCTATTAACTATCAGTTTCGCGTCGGATTCGAAAATCTAGACTCACAGGGGACGGACCATTAGGTGCCCGAGGCAGCAATATCCCCTCGGAGACAAGTCAGCTGGAAGACGATGTATTGAATCTCGATGCAATTTGAGTGTTCCATCGTCACTAGGAGGCCCTGAACGTTACAATTAACCATCAGTTTTGCGTAGGATTCGAAAATGTAGACTCACAGGGGAACGACCGTAAGGTGCCCATGGCAGTAATAGACCCTTGGAGACTAGTCGGATGAAGGAAGATGTATTGAATCTCGGCGCAATTTGATTGTTCCATCGTCATTAGGAGGCCCTGAACGTTACAATTAACTATCAGTTTCTTGTCTGATTCAAAAATCTACACTCACAGGGAAGGACAATATAATGCCCGAGGCAGCAATATTCCGCTGTAGACAAGTCGGCTGGAGGACGGTGTACTGAGTCTCGACACAATTTGAGTGTTCCATCGTCATTGAGAGGCGCTAAACGTTACAATTAACTAGCAGTTATCCGTCGGATTCGAAAATCTAGACTCACAGGAGAACGACCATAAGGTGCCCGAGCAGCCAAAACACTTGGAGACAAGTCGGCTGGAGAATGATGTATTGAATCTAGACGCAATTTGAATGTTCGTCATTAGGAGACACTGAACGTAACAATTAACCATGAGTTTTGCGTAGGATTCGAAAATCTAGACTCACAGGAGTACGACCATAAGGTGCCCGAGGCAGCAATAGACCCATGGAGACAGGTCGGCCGCAAGTCGATGTAACGAATGTCGATGCAATTTGAGTGTTCCATCGTCATTAGGAGGCCCAGAAAGGTACAATTAACTATCAGTTTTGCGTCGGATTCGAAAATCTAGACTCACAGGAGAACGACCATAAGGTGCCCGAGGCAGCAATAGACCCTTGGAGACAAGTCGGCTGAAGGACGATGTATTGAATCTCGACGCAATTTGAGAGTTCCATCGTCATTAGGATGCCCTGCACGTTACAATTTACTATCAGTTTTGCGTCGGATTCGATAATCTAGACTCACAGGAGAACGACCATAAGGTGCCCGAGGCAGCCAAAACACTTGGAGACAAGTCGGCTGGAGGATGATGTATTGAATCTCGACGCAATTTGAATGTTCGTCATTAGGAGACCCTGAACGTTACAATTAACCATCAGTTTTGCGTAGGATTCGAAAATCTAGACTCACAGGAGAACGACCATAAGGTGCCCGAGGCAGCAATTGACCCTTTGAGGCAAGTCGGCTGAATGACGATGTTTTGAATCTCGACGCAATTAGAGTGTTCCATCGTGTTTAAGAGGCCCTGAACGTTACAATTAACTATCAGTTTCGCGTCTGATTCGAAATTCTAGACTCACAGGGAAGGACAATATAGTGCCCGAGGCAGCAATATTCCGTTGTAGACAAGTCGTCTGGAGGACGATGTATTGAATATCGACGCAATTTGAGCGTTCCATCGTCATTCGGAGGCCCTGAACGTTACAATTAACTATCAGGTTCGCGTCGGATTCGAAAATCTAGACTCACAGGAGACGGACCATAAGGTGCCCGAGGTAGCAATATCCCCTTGGCGACAAGTAGGCTGGGGTACGATGTATTGATTCTCGACGCAATTTGAGTGTTCCATCGTCATTAGGAGGCCCTGGCGTTACAATTAACTATCTGTTTTGCGTCGGATTCGACAATCTAGACTTACAGGAGAACGACCATAAAGTGCCCGAGGCAGCAATAGACCCTTGGAGACAAGTCGGCTGGAGGACGATGTTTTGAATCTCGACGCTATTTGAGAGTTCCATCGTCATTAGGATGCCCTGCACGTTACAATTAACTATCAGTTTCGCGTCGGATTCGAAAATCTAGACTCACAGTAGACGGTCCATATGGTGCCCGAGGCAGCAATATCAACTTGGAGACAAGTCGGCTGAAGGACGATGTATTGAATCTCGACGCAATTTGAGTGTTCCATCGTCATTTGGAGGCCCTGAACGATACAATTATCAATCAGTTTTGCGTCGGATTCAAAAATCTAGACTCACAGGGGTCGGACCATACGGTGCCCGAGGCAGCAATATCCCCTTGGAGACTAGTCGGCTGGAGGACGATGTATTGAATCTCGACGCAATTTGAGTGTTCCATCGTCACTAGGTGGCCCTGAACGTTACAATTAACAATCAGTTTCGCGTCTGTTTCGAAAATCTAGACTCACGTGGAAGGACAATATAGTGCCTGAGGCAGCAATATCCTGTTGTAGACAAGTCGGCTGGAGGACGGTGTACTGAGTCTCGACACATTTTGAGTGTTCCATCTTCATTAGGAGGCGCTAAACGTTACAATTAACTAGCAGTTATCCGTCGGATTCGAAAATCTAGACTCACAGGAGAACGACCATAAGGTGCCCGAGCAGCCAAAACACTTGGAGACAAGTCGGCTGGAGAATGATGTATTGAATCTAGACGCAATTTGAATGTTCGTCATTAGGAGACACTGAACGTAACAATTAACCATGAGTTTTGCGTAGGATTCGAAAATCTAGACTCACAGGAGTACGACCATAAGGTGCCCGAGGCAGCAATAGACCCATGGAGACAGGTCGGCCGCAAGTCGATGTAACGAATGTCGATGCAATTTGAGTGTTCCATCGTCATTAGGAGGCCCTGAAAGGTACAATTAACTATCAGTTTTGCGTCGGATTCGAAAATCTAGACTCACAGGAGAACGACCATAAGGTGCCCGAGGCAGCAATAGACCCTTGGAGACAAGTCGGCTGAAGGACGATGTATTGAATCTCGACGCAATTTGAGAGTTCCATCGTCATTAGGATGCCCTGCACGTTACAATTTACAATCAGTTTTGCGTCGGATTCGATAATCTAGACTCACAGGAGAACGACCATAAGGTGCCCGAGGCAGCAATTGACCCTTGGAGGCAAGTCGGCTGAATGACGATGTATTGAATCTCGACGCAATTAGAGTGTTCCATCGTGTTTAAGAGGCCCTGAACGTTACAATTAACTATCAGTTTCGCGTCTGATTCGAAAATCTAGACTCACAGGGAAGGACAATATAGTGCCCGAGGCAGCAATATCCCGTTGTAGACAAGTCGGCTGGAGGACGATGTATTGAATATCGACGCAATTTGAGCGTTCCATCGTCATTAGGAGGCCCTGAACGTTAAAATTGATTATCAGTTTTGCGTCGGATTCGATAATCTTGACTCACAGGAGAACGACCTTAAGGTGCCCGAGGCAGCAATAGACACTTGGAGACAAATCGGCTGGAGGACGATGTATTGAAACTCGACGCAATTTGAGCGTTCCATCGTCATTCGGAGGCCCTGAACGTTACAATTAACTATCAGGTCCGCGTCGGATTCGAAAATCTAGACTCACAGGAGACGGACCATAAGGTGCCCGAGGTAGCAATATCCCCTTGGCGACAAGTAGGCTGGGGGACGATGTATTGATTCTCGACGCAATTTGAGTGTTCCATCGTCATTAGGAGGCCCTGGCGTTACAATTAACTATCTGTTTTGCGTCGGATTCGACAATCTAGACTTACAGGAGAACGACCATAAAGTGCCCGAGGCAGCAATAGACCGTTGGAGACAAGTAGGCTGAAAGACGATGTATTGACTATCGGCACAATTTGAGCGTTAAATCGTCATTCGGAGGCCCTGAACGTTATAATTAACTATCAGGTTCGCGTCGGATTCGAAAATCTAGACTCACAGGAGAAGGTATATATGGTGCCCGAGGCAGCAATACCCCCTTGGATACAATTCGGCTGGAGGACGATGTATTGAATCTCGACGCAATTTGAGTGTTCCATCGTCAGCAGGAGGCCCTGAACGTTACAATTAACTATCAGTTATGCGTCGGAATCGAAAATCTAGACTCACAGGAGAAGGATCATAAGGTGCCCGGGGCAGCAACAGACCCTTGGAGACAGGTCGGCTGAAGGTCGATGTAACGAGCCTCGACGCAATTTGAGTGTTCCATCGTCATTAGGAGGCCCTGAACGTTACAATTAATTATCAGTTTTGCGTCGGAATCGAAAATCTAGACTCACAGGAGAAGGACCATATGGTGCCCGGGGCAGCAATAGACCCTTGGAGACTATTCGGCCGAAGGACGATGTATTGAATCTCGACGCAATTTAAGTGTTCCATCGTCAATAGGAGGCCCTGAACGTTAATACTAACTATCAGTTTTGCTTCGGATTCGAAAATCTAGACTCACAGGAGAACGACCATAAGGTGCCGAGACAGCAATAGACCCTTGGAGACAAGTCTGCTGAAAGACGATGTACTGAATCTCGATGCAATATGAGTGCTCCATCGTCATTAGGAGGCCCTGAACGTTACAATTAACTATCAGTTTTGCGTCGGATTCTACAATCTAGTCTTACAGGAGATCGACGGTAAGGTGCCCGAGGCAGCAATAGACCGTTGGAGACAAGTAGGCTGGCGGACGATGTATTGACTATCGGCGCAATTTGAGCGTTCCATCGTCATTCGGAGGCCCTGAACGTTAAAATTAACTATCAGGTTCGCGTCGGATTCGAAAATCTAGACTCACAGGAGACAGAACCTATGGTGCCCGCGGCAGCATTATATCCTTGGAGACATGTCGGCTGGAGGACGATGTATTGAATCTCGACGCAATTTGAGAGTTCCATCGTCATTAGGAGGCTCTGAACGTTACAATTAATTATCAGTTTTGCGTCGCAATCGAAAATCTAGACTCACAGGAGAAGGACCATAAGGTGCCCGGGGCAGCAACAGACCCTTGGAGACAGGTCGGCTGAAGGTCGATGTAACGAGCCTCGACGCAATTTGAGTGTTCCATCGTCATTAGGAGGCGCTGAACGTTACAATTAATTATCAGTTTTGCGTCGGAATCGAAAATCTAGACTCACAGGAGAAGGACCATATGGTGCCCGGGGCAGCAATAGACCCTTGGAGACCATTCGGCTGAAGGACGATGTATTGAATCTCGACGCAATTTAAGTGTTCCATCGTCATTAGGAGGCCCTGAACGTTAATACTAACTATCAGTTTTGCTTCGGATTCGAAAATCTAGACTCACAGGAGAACGACCATAAGGTGCCCGAGACAGCAATAGACCCTTGGAGACAAGTCGGCTGAAGGACGATGTACTGAATCTCGACGCAATATGAGTGCTCCAACGTCATTAGGAAGCCCTGAAGGTTACAATTATGTATCAGTTTCGCGTCGGATTCGAAAATCTAGACGTACAGGAGACTGACCAAATGGTGCACGAGGCAGCAATACCCCCTTGGAGACAAATCGGCTGGATTACGACGTTTAGAATCTCGACGCAATTTGAGTGTTCCATCGTCATTTGGAGGCCCTGAACGTTACAATTAACTATCAGTTATGCGTCGGATTCGAAAATCTAGACTCACAGGAGAACGACCATAAGGTGCCCGAGGCAGCAATATCCCCTTGGAGACAAGTAGCTGGTGGACGATGTATTGAATATCGACGCAATTTGAGTGTTCCAACGTCATTTGGAGGCCCTGAACGTTACAATTAACTATCAGTTTCGCGTCGGATTTCTAAAATCTAGACTCACAGGAGTACGACCATAAGGTGCCCGATGCAGCAATAGACATTTGGAGACAAGTCGGCTGGAGGACGATGTATTGAATCTCGACGCAATATGAGAATTCCATCGTCATTATGAGGCCCTGATTGTTACAATTAACTATCAGTTTTGCGTCGGATTCGAAAATCTAGACTCACAGGGGACGGACTAAAGGTGCCCGAGGCAGCAATATCCCCTTGGAGACTAGTCGGCTGGAGGAAGATGTATTGAATCTCGACGCAATTTGAGTGTTCCATCGTCATTAGGAGGCCCTGAACGTTACAATTTACTATCAGTTTTGCGTCGGAATCGACAATGTAGACTCACAGGAGTCGGACCATAAAGTGCCCGATGCAGCAATACTCCCTTGGAGACAAGTCGGCTGAAGGACGATGTACTGAATCTCGACGCAATATGAGTGCTCCATCTTCATAAGGAGGCCCTATCTATCAGTTTCGCGTCGGATTCAAAAATCTAGACGCACAGGAGACGGACCATATGGTGCTCGAGGCAGCAATACCCCTTGGAGGCAAATCGGCTGGAGGACGATGTATTGAATTTCGACGCAATTTGAGTGTTCCATCGTCATTAGGAGGCCCTGAACGTTAGAAATACCTATCAGTTTCGCGTCGGATTCGAAAATCTAGACTCACAGGAGACGGATACTATGGTGCCCGAGGGAGCATTATCCCCTTTTAGACAAGTCGGCTGGATGACGATGTATTGAATCTCGACGCAATTTGAGTGTCCATCGTCATTAGTTGGCGTGACGTTACAATTAACTATCAGTTTTGCGTCGGATTCGACAATCTAGACTTACAGGAGAACGACGATAAGGTGCCCGAGGCTGCAATAGACCCTTGGAGACAAGTCGGCTGGAGGGCGACGTATTGAATTTCGACGCAATTTGAGTGTTCCATCGTCATTAGGAGTCCCTGAACGTAACAATTAACTATCAGTTTTGCGTCCGATTTCTAAAATCTAGACTCACAGGAGTACGACCATAAGGTGCCCGATGCAGCAATAGACATTTGGAGACAAGTCGGCTGGAGGACGATGTATTGAATCTCGACGCAATATGAGAATTCCATCGTCATTATGAGGCCCTGATTGTTACAATTAACTATCAGTTTTGCGTCGGATTCGAAAATCTAGACTCACAGGGGACGGACTAAAGGTGCCCGAGGCAGCAATATCCCCTTGGAGACTAGTCGGCTGGAGGAAGATGTATTGAATCTCGACGCAATTTGAGTGTTCCATCGTCATTAGGAGGCCCTGAACGTTACAATTTACTATTAGTTTTGCGTCGGAATCGACAATGTAGACTCACAGGAGTCGGACCATAAAGTGCCCGATGCAGCAATACTCCCTTGGAGACAAGTCGGCTGAAGGACGATGTACTGAATCTCGACGCAATATGAGTGCTCCATCTTCATAAGGAGGCCCTATCTATCAGTTTCGCGTCGGATTCGATAATCTAGACTCACAGGAGACAGAACCTATGGTGCCCGCGGCAGCATTATATCCTTGGAGACAGGTCGGCTGGAGGACGATGTATTGAATCTCGACGCAATTTGAGAGATCCATCGTCATTAGGAGACCCTGAACGTTACAATTAATTATCAGTTTTGCGTCGGAATCGAAAATCTAGACTCACAGGAGAAGGAAGATAAGGTGCCCGGGGCAGCAACAGACCCTTGGACCCAGGTCGGCTGAAGGCCGATGTAACGAGCCTCGACGCAATTTGAGTGTTCCATCGTCATTAGGAGGCCCTGAACGTTACAATTAATTATCAGTTTTGCGTCGGAATCGAAAATCTAGACTCACAGGTGAAGGACCATATGGTGCCCGGGGCAGCAATTGACCCTTGGAGACTATTCGGCTGAAGGACGATGTATTAAATCTCGACGCAATTTAAGTGTTCCATCGTCATTAGGAGGCCCTGAACGTTAATACTAACTATCAGTTTTGCTTCGGATTCGAAAATCTAGACTCACAGGAGAACGACCATAAGGTGCCCGAGACATCAATAGACCCTTGGAGACAAGTCGGCTGAAGGACGATGTACTGAATCTCGACGCAATATGAGTGCTCCATCGTCATTAGGAAGCCCTGAAGGTTACAATTATGTATCAGTTTCGCGTCGGATTCGAAAATCTAGACGTACAGGAGACTGACCAAATGGTGCACGAGGCAGCAATACCCCCTTGGAGACAAATCGGCTGGATTACGACGTTTTGAATCTCGACGCAATTTGAGTGTTCCATCGTCATTTGGAGGCCCTAAACGTTACAATTAACTATCAGTTATGCGTCGGATTCGAAAATCTAGATTCACAGGAGAACGACCATAAGGTGCCCGAGGCAGCAATATCCCCTTGGAGACAAGTAGCTGGTGGACGATGTATTGAGTATCGACGCAATTTGAGTGTTCCAACGTCATTTGGACGCCCTGAACGTTACAATTAACTATCAATTTCGTGTCGGATTCGAAAATCTAGTCTCACAGGAGACGGACCATAAGGTGCCCGAGGCAGCAATATCCCCTTGGAGACAAGTCGGCTGAAGGACGATGTATTGAATCTCGACGCAATTTGAGTGTTCCATCATTTGGAGGCCCTGAACGATACAATTACCAATCAGTTTTGCGTTGGATTCAAAAATCTAGACTCACAGGAGTCGGACCATACGGTGCCCGAGGCAGCAATATCCCCTTGGAGACTAGTCGGCTGGAGGACGATGTATTGAATCTCGACGCAATTTGGGTGTTCCATCGTCACTAGGTGGCCCTGAACGTTACAATTAACTATCAGTTTCGCGTCTGTTTCGAAAATCTAGACTCACAGGGAAGGACAATATAGTGCCCGAGGCAGCAATATCACGTTGTAGACAAGTCATCTGGAGGACGATGTATAGAATCTCGACATAATTTGAGTGTTCCATCGTCATTAGGAGGCGCTAAACGTTACAATTAACTATCAGTTTTGCGTCGGATTCGACAATCTAGACTTGCAGGAGAACGACCATAAGGTGCCCGAGGCAACAATAGACCCTTGGAGACAAGTCGGCTGGAGGGCGATGTATTGAATATCGACGCAATATGAGTGTTCCATCGTCATTTGGAGGCCCTGAACGTTACAATTAACTATCAGTTTTGCGTCGGATTCAAAAATCTAGTCTCACAGGAGTCGGAGCATACGGTGCCCGAGGCAGCAATATCCCCTTGGAGACTAGTCGGCTGGAGGACGATACATTGAATCTCGACGCAATTTGAGTGTTCCATCGTCATTAGGAGGCCCTGAACGTGACAATTAACCATCAGTTTTGCGTCGGATTCGAAAATCTAGACTCACAGGAGGACGATCATAAGGTGCCCGAGGCTGCAATAGACCCTTGGAGACAAGTCGGCTGGAAGACGATGTATTGGATCGCTACGCAATTTGAGTGTTCCATCGTCATTAGGAGGCCCTGAATGTTACAATTAACAATCAGTTTTTCGTTGGATTCGAAAATCTAGACTCACTGGAGACGGACCATAAGGTGCCCGAGGCATCAATATCCCCTTGGAGACAAGTCCGCTGGAGGACGATTTAATGAATCGCGAAGCAATTTGAGTGTTCCATCGTCATTAGGAGTGCCTGAACGTTACAATTAACTATCAGTTTTGCGTCGGATTCAAAATTCCAGACCCACAGGAGTCGGACCATAAGGTGCCCGAGGCGGCAATAGACCTTTGGAGACGTCGGCTGATGGACGTTGTATTGAATCTCGACGCAATTTGAGTGTTCCATCGTCATTAGGAGGCCCTGAACGTTACAATAAACTATTAGTTTTGCGTCGGATTCGGCAATCTAGACTTACAGGTGAACGACCATAAGGTGCCCGAGGCAACAATAGACCCTTGGAGACAAGTCGGCTGGAGGGCGATGTATTGAATATCGACGCAATATGAGTGTTCCACCGTCATTAGGAGGCCCTGAACGTTACAATTAACTATCAGTTTTGCGTCGGATTCAAAAGTCTAGACTCACAGGAGTCGGACCATACGGTGCCCGAGGCAGCAATATCCCGTTGGAGACTAGTCGGCTGGAGGACGATGTATTGAATCTCGACGCAATTTGAGTGTTCCATCGTCATTAGGAGGCCCTGAACGTGACAATTAACCATCAGTTTGGCGTCGGATTCGAAAATCTAGACTCACAGGAGGACGACCATTTGGTGCCCGAGGCAGCAATAGACCTTTGGAGAGAAGTCGGCTGGAGGACGATGTATTGAAACTCGACGCAATTTGAGTGTTCCATCATCATTAGGAGGCCCTTAACGTTACAATTAACTATCAGTTTTGCGTCGGATTCGAAAATCTAGGCGCACAAGAGAACGATCATAAGGTGCCCGAGGCACAATAGACCCTTGGAGACAAGTCGGCTGGAAGACGATGTATTGAATCTCGACGGAATTTGAGTGTTCCATCGTCATTAGGAGGCCCTGACGTTACAATTAACTATCAGTTTTGCGTCGGATTCGACAATCTAGACTTACAGGAGGACGAACATAAGGTGCCAGAGGCAGCAATAGACCCTTGGAGACAAGTCGGCTGTAGGACGATGTATTGAATCTCGACGCAATTTGAGTGTCCATCGTCATTAGTGGGCCCTGACATTACAATTAACTATCAGTTTTGCGTCGGATTCGACAATCTAGACTTACAGGAGAACGACGATAAGGTGCCCGAGGCTGCAATAGACCCTTGGAGACAAGTCGGCTGGAGGGCGATGTATTGAATTTCGACGCAATTTGAGTGTTCCATCGTCATTAGGAGTCCCTGAACGTAACACTTAAGTATCAGTTTTGCGTCGGATTCGAAAATCTAGACTCACAGGAGGACGACAATAAGGTGCCCGATGCAGCAATAGACCTTTGGAGACATGTCGGCTGGAGGACGATGTGTTGAATCTCGACGCAATTTGAGAGTTCCATCGTCATTATGAGACCCTGATTGTTACAATTAACAATCAGTTTTGCGTCGGATTCGAAAATCTAGACTCACAGGAGAACGACCATATGGTGCCCGAGGCAGCAATACCCCCTTGGAGACAAATCAGCTGGAGGACGATTCATTGAATCTCGACCCTTTTTGAGTGTTTCATCGTTATTAGGAGGCCCTGAACGTTACAATGAACTATCAGTTTCACGTCGGATTCGAAAATCTAGACTCAAAGTAGACGGACCATAAGGTGCCCGAGGCAGCAATATCCCCATGGAGACTAGTCGGCTGGAGGACGATGTACTGAATCTCGACGCAATTTGAGTGTTCCATCGTGATTAGGAGGCCCTGAACGTTACAATTAACTATCAGTTTTGAGTCGGATTCGACAATCTAGACTTACAGGAGAACGACCATAAGGTGCCCGAGGCAACAATAGACCCTTGGAGACAAGTCGGCTGGAGGGCGATGTATTGAATATCGACGCAATTTGAGTGTTCCATCGTCATTAGGAGGCCCTGAACGTTACAATTAACTATCAGTTTTGCGTCGGATTCGAAAATCTAGACGCACAAGAGAACGATCATAAGGTGCCCGAGGCATCAATATCCCCTTGGAGACAAGTCGGCTGGAGGGTGATGTATTGAATTTCGACGCAATTTGAGTGTTCCATCGTCATTAGGAGTCCCTGAACGTAACACTTAAGTATCAGTTTTGCGTCGGATTCGAAAATCTAGACTCACAGGAGGACGACCATAAGGTGCCCGATGCAGCAATAGACCTTTGTAGACAAGTCGGCTCGAGGACGATGTATTGAATCTCGACGCAATTTGAGTGTTCCATCGTGATTAGGAGGCCCTGAACGTTACAATTAACTATCAGTTTTGCGTCGGATTCGACAATCTAGACTTACAGGCGAACGACCATAAGGTGCCCGAGGCAACAATAGACCATTGCAGACAAGTCGGCTGGAGGGCGATGTATTGAATATCGACGCAATATGAGTGTTCCATCGTCATTTGGAGGCCCTGAACGTTACAATTAACTATCAGTTTTCCGTCGGATTCGAAAATCTAGACTCACAGGAGAACGACCATAAGGTGCCAGAGGCAGCAATAGAATCTTGGAGACAAGTATGAAAGAGGACGATGTATTAGATCGCGACTCAATTTGAGTGTTCCATCGTCATTAGGAGGCCCGTAATACTACAATTAACTATCAGTTTTGCGTCGGATTCGAAAATGTAGACGCACAGGAGCACGACCATAAGGTGCCAGAGGCAGCAATAGACCCTTGGAGACAAGTCGGCTGGAGGACGATGTATTGAATCGCGACGCAATTTGAGTGTTCCATCGTCATTAGGATGCCCTGAAAGTTACAATTAACTATCAGTATTGCGTCGGATTCGAAAATCTAGACTCACAAGAGAACGATCGTAAGGTGCCCGAGGCAGCAATAGACCCTTGGAGACAAGTCGGCTGGAAGACGATGTATTGGATCGCTACGCAATTTGAGTGTTCCATCGTCATTAGGAGGCCCTGAATGTTACAATTAACAATCAGTTTTTCGTTGGATTCGAAAATCTAGACACACTGGAGACGGACCATTAAGTGCCCGAGGCATCAATATCCCCTTGGAGACAAGTCCGCTGGAGGACGATGTATTGAATCGCGCCGCAATTTGAGTGCTCCATCGTCATTAGGAGTGCCTGAACGTTACAATTAACTATCAGTTTTGCGTCGGATCCGAAAATGTAGAATTACAGGACACGGAACATTTGGTGCCCGAGGCAGCGATATCCCCTTGGAGACAAGTCGGCTGGAGGACGATGTATTGAATCTCGACGCAATTTGAGTGTTCCATCGTCATTAGGAGGCCCTGACGTTACAATTAACTATCAGTTTTGCGTCGGATTCGACAATCTAGACTTACAGGAGGACGAACATAAGGTGCCAGAGGCAGCAATAGACCCTTGGGGGCAAGTCGGCTGTAGGACAATGTATTGAATCTTGACGCAATTTGAGTGTTCCATCGTCATTAGGAGGCCTTGAACGTTAAAATTAACTATCAGTTTTGCGTCGGATTCAAAAATCTAGACTCACAGGAGACGGACCATACGGTGCCCGAGGCAGCAATATCCCCTTGGAGACTAGTCGGCTGGAGGACGATGTATTGAATCTCTACGCAATTTGAGTGTCCATCGTCATTAGTGGGCCCTGACGTTACAATTAACTATCAGTTTTGCGTCGGATTCGACAATCTAGACTTACAGAAGAACGATGATAAGGTGCCCGAGGCTGCAATAGACCCTTTGAGACAAGTCGGCTGGAGGGCGATGTATTGAATTTCGACGCAATTTGAGTGTTCCATCGTCATTAGGAGTCCCTGAACGTAACACTTAAGTATCAGTTTTGCGTCGGATTCGAAAATCTAGACTCACAGGAGGACGACCATAAGGTGCCCGATGCAGCAATAGACCTTTGGAGACAAGTCGGCTGGAGGACGATGTGTTGAATCTCGACGCAATTTGAGAGTTCCATCGTCATTATGAGACCCCGATTGTTACAATTAACTATCAGTTTTGCGTCGGATTCGAAAATCTAGACTCACAGGAGAACGACCATATGGTGCCCGAGGCAGCAATACCACCTTGGAGAATAGTCGGCTGGAGGTCGATGTATTGAATCTCGACGCAATTTGAGTGTTCCATCGTCATTAGGAGGCCCTGAACGTTACAATTAACCATCAGTTTTGCGTCGGATTCGAAAATCTAGACTCACAGGAGGACGACCATTTGGTGCCCGAGGCAGCAATAGACCTTTGGAAAGAAGTCGGCTGGAGGACGATGTATTGAAACTCGACGCAATTTGAGTGTTCCATCATCATTAGGAGGCCCTTAACGTTACAATTAACTATCAGTTTTGCGTCGGATTCGAAAATCTAGACGCACAGGAGCACGACCATAAGGTGCCAGAGGCAGCAATAGACCCTTGGAGGCAAGTATGCTAGAGGACGATGTATTAGATCGCGACGCAATTTGAGTGTTCCATCGTCATTAGGAGGCCCTTAATACTACAATTAACTATCAGTTTTGCGTCGGATTCGAAAATGTAGACGCACAGGAGCACGACCATAAGGTGCCAGAGGCAGCAATAGATCCTTGGAGACAAGTCGGCTGGAAGACGATGTATTGGATCGCTACACAATTTGAGTGTTCCATCGTCAATAGGAGGCCCTGAATGATACAATTAACAATCAGTTTTGCGTCGGATTCGAAAATCTAGACTAACAGGAGGACGACCATAAGGTGCCCGATGCAGCAATAGACCTTTGTAGACAAGTCGGCTGGAGGACGATGTATTGAATCTCGACGCAATTTGAGAGTTCCATCGTCATTATGAGACCCTAATTGTTACAATTAACTATCAGTTTTGCGTCGGATTCGAAAATCTAGACTCACAGGAGAACGACAATATGGTGCCCGAGGCAGCAATACCCCCTCGGAGACAAATCGGCTGGAGGACGATTCATTGAGTCTCGACGCATTTTGAGTGTTTCATCGTCATTAGGAGGCCCTGAACGTTACAATTAACTATCAGTTTCACGTCGGATTCGAAAATCAAGACTCAAAGGAGACGGACCATAAGATGCCCGAGGCAGCAATATCCCCTTGGAGACAAGTCGGCTGGAGGACGACGTACTGAATCTCGACGCAATTTGAGTGTTCCATCGTGATTAGGAGGCCCTGAACGTTACAATTAACTATCAGTTTTACGTCGGATTCGAAAATCTAGACTCACAGGAGAACGACCATAAGGTGCCAGAGGCAGCAATAGACCCTTGGAGACAAGTATGAAAGAGGACGATGTATTAGATCGCGACGCAATTTGAGTGTTCCATCGTCATTAGGATGCCCTGAAAGTTACAATTAACTATCAGTATAGCGTCGAATTCGAAAATCTAGACTCACAAGAGAACGATTACAAGGTGCCCGAGGCAGCAATAGACCCTTGGAGACAAGTCGGCTGGAAGACGATGTATTGGATCGCTACGCAATTTGAGTGTTCCATCGTCATTAAGAGGCCCTGAATGTTACAATTAACAATCAGCTTTTCGTTGGATTCGAAAATCTAGACTCACTGGAGACGGACCTTTAAGTGCCCGAGGCATCAACATCCCCTTGGAGACAAGTCCGCTGGAGGACGATGTATTGAATCGCGACGCAATTTGAGTGCTCCATCGTCATTAGGAGTGCCTGAACGTTACAATTAACTATCAGTGTTGCGTCGGATTCGAAAATGTAGAATTACTGGACACGGAACATATGGTGCCCGAGGCAGCGATATCCCCTTGGAGACAAGTCGGCTGGAGGACGATGTATTGAATCTCGACGCAATTTGAGTGTTCCATCGTCATTAGGAGGCCCTGACGTTACAATTAACTATCAGTTTTGCGTCGGATTCGACAATCTAGACTTACAGGAGGACGAACATAAGGTGCCAGAGGCAGCAATAGACCCTTGGAGGCAAGTCGGCTTTAGGACAATGTAATGAATCTCGACGCAATTTGAGTGTTCCATCGTCATTAGGAGGCCTTGAACGTTAAAATTAACTATCAGTTTTGCGTCGGATTAAAAATCTAGACTCACAGGAGACGGACCTTACGGTGCCCGAGGCAGCAATATCCCCTTGGAGACTAGTCGGCTGGAGGACGATGTATTGAATCTCGACGCAATTTGAGTGTCCATCGTCATTAGTGGGCCCTGACGTTACAATTAACTATCAGTTTTGCGTCGGATTCGACAACCTAGACTTACAGGAGAACGACGATAAGGTGCCCGAGGCTGCAATAGACCCTTGGAGAGAAGTCGGCTGGAGGGCGATGTCTTGAATTTCGACGCAATTTGAGTGTTCCATCGTCATTAGGAGTCCCTGAACGTAACACTTAAGTATCAGTTTTGCGTCGGATTCGAAAATCTAGACTCACAGGAGGACGACCATAAGGTGCCCGATGCAGCAATAGACCTTTGGAGACAAGTCGGCTGGAGGACGATGTATTGAATCTCGACGCAATTTGAGAGTTCCATCGTCATTATGAGACCCTGATTGTTACAATTAACTATCAGTTTTGCGTCGGATTCGAAAATCTAGACTCACAGGAGAACGACCATATGGTGCCCGATGCAGCAATACCCCCTTGGAGAATAGTCGGCTTGAGGTCGATGTATTGAATCTCGACGCAATTTGAGTGTTCCATCGTCATTAGGAGGCTCTGAACGTTACAATTAACCATCAGTTTTGCGTCGGATTCGAAAATCTAGACTCAGAGGAGGACGACCATTTGGTGCCCGAGGCAGCAACAGACCTTTGGAGAGAAGGCGGCTGGAGGACGATGTATTGAAACTCGACGCAATTTGAGTGTTCCATCATCATTAGGAGTCCCTTAACGTTACAATTAACTATCAGTTTTGCGTCGGATTCGAAAATGTAGACGCCCAGGAGCACGACCATAAGGTGCCAGAGGCAGCAATAGACCCTTGGAGACAAGTATGCTAGAGGACGATGTATTAGATCGCGACGCAATTTGAGTGTTCCATCGTCATTAGGAGGCCCTTAATACTACAATTAACTATCAGTTTTGCGTCGGATTCGAAAATGTAGACGCACAGGAGCACGACCATAAGGTGCCAGAGGCAGCAATAGATCCTTGGAGACAAGTCGGCTGGAGGACGATGTATTGAATCGCGACGCAATTTGAGTGCTCCATCGTCATTAGGAGTGCCTGAACGTTACAATTAACTATCAGTTTTGCGTCGGATTCGAAAATGTAGAATTACAGGACACGCAACATATGGTGCCCGAGGCAGCGATATCCCCTTGGAGACAAGTCGGCTGGAGGACGATGTATTGAATCTCGACGCAATTTGAGTGTTCCACCGTCATTAGGAGGCCCTGAACGTTACAATTAACTATCAGTTTTGCGACAGATTCGAAAATCTTGAGTCACCGGAGAACGACCATAAGGATCCCGAGGCAGCAATAGACCCTTGGAGACAAGTCGGCTGGAGTCCGATGTATTGAATCTCGACGCAATTTGAGTGTTCCATCGACATTAGGAGGCCCTGAACCTTGCAATTAACTACCAGTTATGCGTCGGATTCAAAAATGTAGACTCACAGGAGAACGACCATAGGGTAACGAATGAAGCAATAGGTCCTTGGAGACAAGTCTACAGAAGAACGATGTACTGAATCTCGATGCAATTTGAGTGTTCCATCGTCATTAGGAGGCCCTGAACGTTACAATTAACTATCAGTCTTGCGTCGGTATCCAAAATCTAGAGTCACAGGAGAACGACCATAAGGTGCTCGAGGCAGCAATACCCCTTGGAGACAAATCGGCTGGAGGACGATGTATTGAATGTCGATGCAATTGGAGTGTTCCATTGTCATTAGGGGGCCCTGAACGTTACAATTAACTATCAGTTTCGCGTCGGATTCGAAAATCTAGACTCACAGGAGACGGACCCTATGGTACCCGAGGGAGCATTATCCCCTTGGAGACAAGTCGGCTGGAGGACGATGTATTGAATCTCGACGCAATTTGAGAGTTCCATCGTCATTACGAGGCCCTGATTGACACAATCAACTAACAGTTATGCGTCGGATTCGAAAATCTAGACTCACAGGAGAACTACCATAAGGTGCCCGAGGCAGCTATAGACCCTTGGAGACAGGTCGGCTGAAGGTCGATGTACTGAATCTCGACGCAATATGAGTGTTCCAACGTCATTAGGAGGCCCTGAACGTTACAATTATCCATCAGTTTCGCGTCGGATTCGAAAATATAGACGCACAGGACACGGACAATATGGTGCCCGAGGCAGCAATACCCCCTTGGAGACAAATCGGCTGGAAGACGATGTATTGAATCTCGACGCAATTTGAGTGTTCCATCGTCATTAGGAGGCCCTGAAGGTTACAATTAACTATCAGTTTCTCGTCGGATTCGAAAATCTAGACTCACAGGAGACGGACCATAAGGTGCCCGAGGCAGCGATATCCCCTTGGAGACAAGTAGGCTGGATGAAGATGTATTGAATCTCGACGCAATTTGACTGTTCCATCGTCATTAGGAGGCCCTGAACGTTACAATTAACTATCAGTTTTGCGTCGGATTCAAAAATCTAGACTCACAGGAGACGGACCATACGGTGCACGAGTCAGCAATATCCCTTTGGAGACTAGTCGGCTGGAGGACGATGTATTGAATCTCGACGCAATTTGAGTGTCCATCGTCATTAGTGGTCCCTGACGTTACAATTAACTATCAGTTTTGCGTCGGATTCGAAAATCTAGACTCGCAGGAGGACGACCATAAGGTGCACGATGCAGCAATAGACCTTTGGAGACAAGTCGGCTGGAGGACGATTTATTGAATCTCGACGCAATTTGAGAGTTCCATCGTCATTATGAGACCCTGATTGTTACAATTAACTATCAGTTTTGCGTCGGATTCAAAAATTTAGACTCACAGGAGAACGACCATATGGTGCCCGAGGCAGCAATAACCCCTTGGAGACAAATCGGCTGGAGGACGATTCATTGAATCTCGACGCATTTTGAGTGTTTCATCGTCATTAGGAGGCCCTGAACGTTACAATTAACTATCAGTTTCACGTCGGAATCGAAAACCTAGACTCAAAGGAGACGGACCATAAGGTGCCCGAGGCAGCAATATCCCTTTGGAGACAAGTCGGCTGGAGGACGATGTGCTGAATCTCGACGCAATTTGAGTGTTCCATCGTGATTAGGAGGCCCTGAACGTTACAATTAACTATCAGTTTTGCGTCGGATTCGACAATCTAGACTTACAGGAGAACGACCATAAGGTGCCCGAGGCAACAATAGACCCTTGGAGACAAGTCGGCTGGAGGGCGATGTATTGAATATCGACGCAATATGAGTGTTCCATCGTGATTAGGAGGCCCTGAACGTTACAATTAACTATCAGTTTTGCGTCGGATTCGACAATCTAGACTTACAGGAGGACGAACATAAGGTGCCAGAGGCAGCAATAGACCCTTGGAGACAAGTCGGCTGGAGGACGATGTATTGAATCTCGACGCAATTTGAGTGTTCCATCGTCATGAGGAGGCCCTGAACGTTACAATTAACTATCAGTTTTACGTCGGATTCAAAAATCTAGACTCACAGGAGACGGACCATACGGTGCCCGAGGCAGCAATATCCCCTTGGAGACTAGTCGGCTGGAGGACGATGTATTGAATCTCGACGCAATTTGAGTGTCCTTCGTCATTAGTGGGTCCTGACGTTACAATTAACTATCAGTTTTGCGTCGGATTCGACAATCTAGACATACAGGAGAACGACGATAAGGTGCCCGAGGCTGCAATAGACCCTTGGAGACAAGTCGGCTGGAGGGCGATGTATTGAATTTCGACGCAATTTGAGTGTTCCATCGTCATTAAGAGTCCCTGAACGTAACACTTAAGTATCAGCTTTGCGTCGGATTCGAAAATCTAGACTCACAGGAGGACGACCATAAGGTGCCCGATGCAGCAAAAGACCTTTGGAGACAAGTCGGCTGATGGACGTTGTATTGAATCTCGACGCAATTTGAGAGTTCCATCACATTAGGAGGCCCTGAACGTTACAATTAAGTATCAGTTTTGCGTCGGATTCAAAAGTCTAGACTCACAGGAGTCGGACCATACGGTGCCCGAGGCAGCAATATCCCGTTGGAGACTAGTCGGCTGGAGGACGGTGTATTGAATCTCGACGCAATTTGAGTGTTCCATCGTCATTAGGAGGCCCTGAACGTGACAATTAACCATCAGTTTTGCGTCGGATTCGAAAATCTAGACTCACAGGAGGACGACCATTTGGTGCCCGAGGCAGCAATAGACCTTTGGAGAGAAGTCGGCTGGAGGACGATGTACTGAAACTCGACGCAATTTGAGTGTTCCATCATCATTAGGAGGCCCTTAACGTTACAATTAACTATCAGTTTTGCGTCGGATTCGAAAATCTAGACGCACAGGAGCACGACCATAAGGTGCCAGAGGCAGCAATAGACCCTTGGAGGCAAGTATGCTAGAGGACGATGTATTAGATCGCGACACAATTTGAGTGTTCCATCGTCATTAGGAGGCCCTTAATACTACAATTAACTATCAGTTTTGCGTCGGATTCGAAACAGTAGACGCACAGGAGCACGACCATAAGGTGCCAGAGGCAGCAATAGACCCTTGGAGACAAGTCGGTTGGAGGACGATGTATTTAATCGCTACGCAAATTGAGTGTTTCATCGTCATTAGGATGCCCTGAAAGTTACAATTAACTATCAGTATTGCGTCGGATTCGAAAATCTAGACACACAAGAGAACGATCATAAGGTGCCCGAGGCAGCAATAGACAGTTGGAGACAAGTCGGCTGGAAGACGATGTATTGTATCTCGATGCAATTTGAGTGTTCCATCGTCATTAGGACTCCCGTAATGTTACAATTAACTATCAGTTTTGCGTCGTATTCGATAATGTAGAATTACAGGACACGGAACATATCGTGCCCGAGGCACCGATATCCCCTTGGAGACAAGTCGGCTGGAGGACGATGTATTTAATCGCTACGCAAATTGAGTGTTTCATCGTCATTAGGATGCCCTGAAAGTTACAATTAACTATCAGTATTGCTTCGGAATCGACAATCTAGACTCACAAGAGAACGATCATAAGGTGCCCGAGGCAGCAATAGACCCTTGGAGACAAGTCGGCTGAAGGTCGATGTAACGATCCTCGACGCAATTTGAGTGTTCCATCGGCATTAGGAGGCCCTGAACGTTACAAGTAACTATCAGTTTTGCGTCGGATTCAAAAATCTGGACCCACAGGAGGACGACCATAAGGTGCTTGAGGCAGCAATAACCCCTTGGAGACTAGTTGGCTGGAGGACGATGAATTGAATCTCGACGCAATTTGAGTGTTCCATCACATTAGGAGGCCTTGAACGTTACAATTAACTATCATTTTGGCGTTGGATTCGAAAATCTACTCATAGGAGAAGGACCATATGGTGCCCGAGGCAGCAATATCCCCTTGGAGAGAAGTCGGCTGGAGGACGATGTATTGAATCTCGATGCAATTTGAGTGTTCCATCGTCATTAGGAGGCCCGTAATGTTACAATTAACTATCAGTTTTGCGTCGGATTCGAAAATGTAGACGCACAGGAGCACGACCATAAGGTACCAGAGGCAGCAATAGACCCTTGGAGACAAGTCGGCTGGAGGACGATGTATTGAATCGCGCCGCAAATTGAGTGTTCCATCGTCATTAGGAGGCCCTGAGAGTTACAATTAACTATCAGTATTGCGTCGGATTCGAAAATCTAGACTCACAAGAGAACGATCATAAGGTGCCCGAGGCAGCAATAGACCCTTGGAGACAAGTCGGCTGGAAGACGATGTATTGGATCGCTACGCAATTTGAGTGTTCCATCGTCATTAGGAGGCCCTGAATGTTACAATTAACAATCAGTTTTTCGTTGGATTCGAAAATCTAGACTCACTGGAGACGGACCATAAGGTGCCCGAGGCATCAATATCCCTTTGGAGACAAGTCCGCTGGAGGACGATGTATTGAATCGCGACGCAATTAGAGTGCTCCACCGTCATTAGGAGTGCCTGAACGTTACAATTAACTATCAGTTTTGCGTCGGATTCGAAAATGTAGAATTACAGGACACGGAACATATGGTGCCCGAGGCAGCGATATCCCCATGGAGACAACTCGGCTGGAGGACGATGTATTGAATCTCGACGCAATTTGAGTGTTCCAACGTCATTAGGAGGCCCTGAACGTTACAATTAACTATCAGTTTTGCGACGGATTCGAAAATCTAGAGTCACCGGAGAACGACCATAAGGTGCCCGAGGCAGCGATAGACCCTTGGAGACAAGTCGGCTGGGGACCGATGTATTGAATCTCGACGCAATTTGAGTGTTCCATCGTGATTAGGAGGCCCTGAACCTTACAATTAACTACCAGTTATGCGTCGGATTCGACAATCTAGACTCACAGGAGAACAACCATAAGGTGCCGAACGCAGCAATAGACTCTTGGAGACAAGTGTACTGAAGGACGATGTATTGAATCTCGATGCAATTTGAGTGTTCTATCGTCATTAGGAGGCCCTGAACGTTACAACTAACTATCAGTCATGCGTCGGTTTCGATAATCTAGACTCACAGGAGAACGACCATAAGGTGCCCGAGGCAGCAATAGACCGTTGGAGACAAGTCGGCTGAAGGACGATGTACTGAATCACGACGCAATATGAGTGTTCCATCGTCATAAGGCGGCCCTATCTATCAGTTTCGCGTCGGATTCGAAAATCTAGACGCACAGGAGACGGACCATATGGTGCCCGAGGCAGCAATACCCCTTGGAGACAAATCGGCTGGACGACGATGTATTGAATCTCGACGCAATTTGAGTGTTCCATCGTCATTAGGAGGCCCAGAACGTTACAATTATCTATCAGTTTCGCCTCGGATTCGAAAATCTAGACGCTCAGGAGACGGACCATATGGTGCCCGAGGCAGCAATACCCCCTTGGAGACAAGTCGGCTGGAGGACGATGTATTGAATCTCGTCGCAATTTGAGTGTTCCATCGTCATTAGGAGGCCCTGACGTTACAATTAACTATCAGTTTTGCGTCGGATTCAAAAATCTAGACTCACAGAAAACGGACCATACGGTGCCCGAGGCAGCAATATCCCATTGGAGACTAGTTGGCTGGAGGACGATGTATTGAATCTCGACGCAAATTGAGTGTCCAGCGTAATTAGGAGGCCCTGACGTTACTATTAACTATCAGTATTGCGTCGGAATCGACAATCTAGACTTACACGAGAACGACCATAAGGTGCCTGAGGCAGCAATAGACCTTTGGAGACAAGTCAGCTGGAGGACGATGTATTGAATCTCGACGCAATTTGACAGTTTCATCGTCATTAGGAGGCCCTGATTGTTACAATTAACTATCAGTTTTGCGTTGGATTCGAAAATCTAGACTCACAGGAGAACGACCAGAAGGTGCCCGATGCAGCAATAGACCCTTGGAGACTAGTCGGCTGGAGGACGATGTATTGAATCCCGACGCAATTTGAGTTTTCCATCGTCAATAGAAGGCCCTGAACGTTACATTTAACTATCAGTTTTGCGTCGGATTCGAAAATCTGGACTCACAGGTGGGCGACCATAAGGTGCCCGAGGCAGCAATAACCCCTTGGAGACTAGTCGGCTGGAGGACGATGAATTGAATCTCGACGCAATTTGAGTGTTCCATCACATTAGGAGGCCCTGAACGTTACAATTAACTATCATTTTGGCGTTGGATTCGAAAATCTACTCATAGGAGAAGGACCATACGGTGCCCGAGGCAGCAATATCCCATTGGAGACTAGTTGGCTGGAGGACGATGTATTGAAACTCGACGCAATTTGAGTGTTCCATCGTCATTAGGAGGCCCTGAACGTTACAATTAACTATCAGTATTGCGTCGGATTCGAAAATCTAGACTCACAAGAGAACGATCATAAGGTGCCCGAGGCAGCAATACCCCCTTGGAGAGAAGTCGGCTGAAGGACGATGTATTGAATCTCGACGCAATTTGAGTGTTCCATTGTCGATAGGAGGCCCTGAACGTTACAATTAACTATCTGTTTTGCGTCGGGTTTGAAAGTCTAGGCCCATAGGAGAACGACCGTAGGGTACCACAGGCAGCATTATCCCCTTGGAGACAAGTCGGCTAGAGGACGATGTATTGAATCTCGACGCAATTTGAGAGTTCAATCGTCATTACGAGGCCCTGATTGTTACAATTAACTAACAGTTATGCGTCGGATTCGAAAATCTAGACTCACAGGAGAACGACCACAAGGTGCCCGAGGCAGCTATAGGCCCTTGGAGACAGGTCGGCTGAAGGTCGATGTAACGAATCTCGACGCAATTTGAGTGTTCCTTCGTCATTAGGAGGCCCTGAATGTTACAATTAACTATCAGTTTTGCGTCGGATTCAATAATCTAGTCTCACAGGAGTCGGACCATACGGTGCCCGAGGCAGCAATATCCCCTTGGAGACTAGCCGGCTGGAGGACGATGTATTGAATCTCGACGCGACTTGAGTGTTCCATCGTCATTAGGAGGCCCTGAACGTGACAATTAACCATCAGTTTTGCGTCGCATTCGAAAATCTAGACTCACAGGAGGACGACCATTTGGTGCCCGAGGCAGCAATAGACCCTTGGAGACAAGTATGCTAGAGGACGATGTATTAGATCGCGACGCAATTTGAGTGTTCCATCGTCATTAGGAGGCCCTGAACCTTACAATTAACTACCAGTTATGCGTCGGATTCGAAAATCTAGACACACAGGAGAACGACCATAAGGTGCCGAATGCAGCAATAGACTCTTGGAGACAAGTCTACTGAAGGACGATGTATTGAATCTCGATGCAATTTGAGTGTTCCATCGTCATTAGGAGGCCCTGAACGTTACAATTAACTATCAGTTTTTCGTTGGATTCGAATATCCAGACTCACTGGAGACGGACCATAAGGTGCCCGAGGCATCAATATCCCCTTGGAGACAAGTCCGCTGGAGGACGATGTATTGAATCCCGACGCAATTTGAGTGCTCCTTCGTCATTAGGAGTCCCTGAACGTTACAATTAACTATCAGTTTTGTGGCTGATTCGAAAATGTAGAATTACAGGACACGGAACATATGGTGCCCGAGGCAGCGATATACCCTTGGAGACAAGTCGGCTGGAGGACGATGGATTGAATCTCGACGCAATTTGAGTGTTCCACCGTCATTAGGAGGCATTGAACGTTACAATTAACTATCAGTTTTGCGACAGATTCGAAATTCTAGAGTCTTCGGAGAACGACCATAAGGTGCCCGAGGCAGCAATAGACCCTTGGAGACAAGTCGGCTGGAGTGCGATGTATTGAATCTCGATGCAATTTGAGTGTTCCATCGTCATTAGGAGGCCCGTATTGTTACAATTAACTATCAGTTTTGCGTCGGATTCGAAAATGTAGACGCACAGGAGCACGACCATAAGGTGCCAGAGGCAGCAATAGACCCTTGGAGACAAGTCGGGTGGAGGACGATGTATTGAATCGCGACCCAATTTGAGTGTTCCATCGTCATTAGGAGGCCCTGAGAGTTACAATTAACTATCAGTATTGCGTCGGATTCGAAAATCTAGACTCACAAGAGAACGATCATAAGGTGCCCGAGGCAGCAATAGACCCTTGTAGACAAGTCGGCTGGAAGACGATGTATTGGATCGCTACGCAATTTGAGTGTTCCATCGTCATTAGGAGGCCCTGAATGATACGATTAACAATCAGTTTTTCGTTGGATTCGAAAATCTAGACTCACTGGATCCGGACCATAAGGTGCCCGAGGCATCAATATCCCCTTGGAGACAAGTCCGCTGGAGGACGATGTATTGAATTGTGACGCAGTTTGAGTGCTCCATCGTCATTAGGAGTGCCTGAACGTTACAATTAACTATCAGTTTTGCGTTGGATTCGAAAATGTAGAATTACAGGACACGGAACATATGGTGCCCGAGGAAGCGATATCCCCATGGAGACAAGTCGGCTGGAGGACGATGTATTGAATCTCGACGCAGTTTGAGTGTTTCACCGTCATTAGGAGGCCCTGAACGTTACAATTAACTATCAGTTTTGCGACGGACTCGAAAACCTAGACCCACATGAGAACGATCATAAGGTGCCCGAGGCAGCAATAGACCCTTGGAGACAAGTCGGCTGCAGGACGATGTATTGAATCTCGACGCAATTTGAGTGTTCCATTGTCGATAGGAGTCCCTGAACGTTACAATTAACTATCTGTTTTGCGTCGGGTTCGAAAGTCTAGGCCCATAGGAGAACGACCATAAGGTACCACAGGCAGCATTATCCCCTTAAAGACAAGTCGGCTAGAGAACGATGTATTGAAACTCGACGCAATTTGAGAGTTCAATCGTCATTACGAGGCCCTGATTGTTACAATTAACTAACAGTTATGCGTCGGATTCGAAAATCTAGACTCACAGGAGAACGACCACAAGGTGCCCGAGGCAGCAATATCCCCTTGGAGACTAGCCGGCTGGATGACGATGTATTGAATCTCGACGCAATTTGAGTGTTCCATCGTCATTAGGAGGCCCTGAACGTTACAATTAACTATCAGTTTTGCGTCGTATTCGAAAATCGAGACTCATAGGACGAAGACCATAAGGTGCCCGAGGCAGCAATAGACCATTGGAGACAAGTCGGCTGATGGACGTTGTATTGAATCTCGACGTAATTTGAGTGTTCCATCACATTAGGAGGCCCTGAACGTTACAATTAACTGTCGGTTTTGCGTCTGACTCAAAAGTCTAGACTCACAGGAGTCGGACCATACGGGGCCCGAGGCAGCAATATCCCGTTGGAGACTAGTCGGCTGGAGGACGATGTATTGAATCTCGACGCAACTTGAGTGTTCCATCGTCATTAGGAGGCCCTGAACGTGACAATTAACCATCAGTTTTGCGTCGCATTCAAAAATCTAAACTCACAGGAGGACGACCATTTGGTGCCCGAGGCAGCAATAGACCCTTGGAGACAAGTATGCTAGAGGACGATGTATTAGATCGCGACGCAATTTGAGTGTTCCATCGTCATTAGGAGGCAATGAACCTTACAATTAACTACCAGTATTGCGACGGATTCGAAAATCTAGACTCACAGGAGAACGACCATAAGGTGCCGAATGCAGCAATAGACTCTTGGAGACAAGTTTACTGAAGGACGATGTATTGAATCTCGATGCAATTTGAGTGATCCATCGTCATTAGGAGGCCGTGAACGTTACAATTAACTATCAGTCTTGCGTCGGTTTCGAAAATCTAGACTCACAGGAGAACGACCATAAGGTGCCCAAGGCAGCAATAGACCGTTGGAGACAAGTCGGCTGAAGGACGATGTACTGAATCTCGACGCAATATGAGTCTTCCATCGTCATAAGGCGGCCCTATCTATCAGTTTCGCGTCGGATTCGAAAATCTAGACGCACAGGAGACGGACCATATGGTGCCCGAGGCAGCAATACCCCTTGGAGACAAATCGGCTGGAGGACGATGTATTGAATTTCGACGCAATTTGAGTGTTCCATCGTCATTAGGAGGCCCTGAACGTTTCAATTATCTATCAGTTTCGCCTCGGATTCGAAAATCTAGACGCTTAGTAGACGGACCATATGGTGCCCGAGGCAGCAATACCCTCTTGGAGACAAGTCGGCTGGAGGACGATGTATTGAATCTCGGCGCAATTTGAGTGTTTCACCGTCATTAGGAAGCCCTGATTGTTACAATTAACTATCAGTTTTGCGTTGTATTCGAAAATCTAGACTCACAGGAGAACGACCAGAAGGTGCACGAATCAGCAATAGACCCTTGGAGACATGTCGGCTGAAGGTCGATGTAACGATCCTCGACGCAATTTGAGTGTTCAATCGTCATTAGGAGGCCCTGAACGTTACAATTAACTATCAGTTTTGCGTCAGATTCGAAAATCTAGACTCACAGTAGAACGACCATAAGGTGCCCGATGCAGCAATATACCCTTAGAGACTAGTCGGCTGGAGGACGATGTATTGAATCTCGACGCAATTTGAGTTTTCCATCGTCATTAGAAGGCCCTGAACGTTACAATTAACTATCAGTTTTGCGTCGGATTCGAAAATCTGGACTCACAGGAGGACGACCATAAGGTGCCCGAGGCAGCAATATCCCCTTGGAGACTAGTCAGCTGGAGGACGATGAATTGAATCGCGACGCAATTTGAGTGCTCCTTCGTCATTAGGAGTCCCTGAACGTTACAATTAACTATCAGTTTTGCGTCGGATTCGAAAATGTAGAATTACAGGAGACAGAACATATGGTGCCCGAGGCAGCGATATCCCCTTGCAGACAAGTCGGCTGGAGGACGATGTATTGAATCTCGACGCAATTTGAATGTTCCACCGTCATTAGGAGGCCCTGAACGTTACAATTAACTATCAGTTTTGCGACGGATTCGAAAATCTAGACTCACCGGAGAACGACTACAAGGTGCCCGAGGCAGCAATAGACCCTTGGAGACAAGTCGGCTGGAGGAAGATGTAGTGAATCGCGACGCAATTTGAGAGTTTCATCGTCATTAGGAGGCCCTGATTGTTACAATTAACTATCAGTTTTCGTTGAATTCGAAAATCTAGACTCACAGGAGAACGACCAGAAGGTGCCCGAGGCAGCAATAGACCCTTGGAGACAAGTCGGCTGAAGGTCGATGTAACGATCCTCGACGCAATTTGAGTGTTCCATCGTCATTAGGAGGCCCTGAACGTTACAATTAACTATCAGCTTTGCGTCAGATTCGAAAATCTAGTCTCACAGGAAAACGACCATAATGTGCCCGATGCAGCAATAGATCCTTGGAGACTAGTCGGCTGGAGGACGATGTATTGAATCTCGACGCAATTTGTGTTTTCCATCGTCATTAGAAGGCCCTGAACGTTACAATTAACTATCAGTTTTGCGTCGGATTCGAAAATCTGGACTCACAGGAGGACGACCATAAGGTGCCCGAGGCAGCAATATCCCCTTGGAGAGAAGTCGGCTGGAGGACGATGTATTGAATCTCGACGCAATTTGAGTGTTCCGTCGTCATTAGGAGGCCCGTAATGTTACAATTACCTATCAGTTTTGCGTCGGATTCGAAAATATAGACGCACAGGAGCACTACCATAAGGTCCCAGAGGCAGCAATAGACCCTTGGAGACAAGTCGGCTGGAGGACGATGTATTGAATCGCGACGCAATTTGAGTGTTCCATCGTCATTAGGAGGCCCTGAGAGTTACAATTAACTATCAGTATTGCGTCGGATTCGACAATCTAGAATCACAAGAGAACGATCATAAGTTGCCAGAGGCAGCAATAGACCCTTGGAGACAAGTCGGCTGAAGGACGATGTATCGGATCGCGACGCAATTTGAGTGCTCCATCGTCATTAGGAGTCCCTGAACGTTACAATTAACTATCAGTTTTGCGTCGGATTCGAAAATGTAGAATTACAGGAGACGGAACATATGGTGCCCGAGGCAGCGATATTCCCTTGGAGACAAGTCGGCTGGAGGACGATGTATTGAATCTCGACGCAATTTGAGTGTTCCACCGTCATTAAGAGGCCCTGAACGTTACAATTATCTATCAGTTTTGCGACGGATTCGAGAATCTAGACTCACCGGAGAACGACCATAAGGTGCCCGAGGCAGCAATAGACCCTTGGAGACAAGTCGGCTGGAGGCCGATGTATTGAATCGCGACGCAATTTGAGTGTTCCATTGTCATTAGGAGGCCCTGAACATTACAATTAGCTATCATTTTTGCGTCGAATTCGAAAATCTAGACTCACAGGAGACAGACCACATGGTGCATGAGGCAGCAATATCCCCTTGTAGACAAGTCGCCTGGAGGACGATGTATTGACTCTCGACGCAATTTGAGTGATCCATCGTCATTAGCTGGCTCTTAACGTTACAATTAACTATCATTTTAGCGTTGGATTCGAAAATCTGCTCACAGGAGAAGGACCAGATGGTGCCCGAGACTGCAATATCAACTTGGATACAAGTAGGATGGAGGACGAAGTATTGAAACTCGACGCAAATTGAGTGTTCCATCGTCATTAGGAGGCCCTGAACGTTACAATTAACTATCAGTATTGCGTCGGATTCGAAAATCTAGACTCACAAGAGAACGATCATAAGGTGCCCGAGGCAGCAATAGACCCTTGGAGACAAGTCGGCTGAAGGACGATGTATTGAGTCTCGACGCAATTTGAGTGTTCCATTGTCGATAGGAGGCCCTCAACGTTACAATTAACTATCTGTTTTGCGTCGCGTTCGAAAGTCTAGGCCCATAGGAGAACGACCATAAGGTGCCACAGGCAGCATTATCTCCTTGGAGACAAGTCGGCTGGAGGACGATGTATTGAATCTCGACGCAATTTGAGTGTTCCATCGTCATTAGGGGGCCCTGAACGTTACAATTAACTATCAGTTTTGCGTCGGATTCAAAAATCAAGTCTCACAGGAGTCGGACCATACGGTGCCCGAGGCAGCAATATCCCCTTGGAGACTAGTCGGCTGGAGGACGATGTATTGAATCTCGACGCAATTTGAGTGTTCCATCGTCATTAGGGGGCCCTGAACGTTACAATTAACTATCAGTTTTGCGTCGGATTCAAAAATCTAGGCTCACAGGAGACGGACCGTACGGTGCCCGAGGCAGCTATATCCCATTACAGACTAGTTGGCTGGAGGACGATGTATTGAATCTCGACGCAAATTGAGTGTCCAGCGTCATTAGGAGGCCCTGACGTTACAATTAAGTATCAGTATTGCGTCGGATTCGACAATCTAGACTCACAGGAGAACGACCAGAAGGTGCCCGAGGCAGCAATAGACCCTTGGAGACAAGTCGGCTGAAGGTAGATGTAACGATCCTCGACGCAATTTGAGTGTTCCATCGTCATTAGGAGGCCCTGAACATTACAACTAACTATCAGTTTTGCGTCGGATTCGAAAATCTGGACTCACAGGAGGACGATCATAAGGTGCCCGAGGCAGCAATATCCCCTTGGAGACTAGTCGGCTGGAGGACGATGTATTGAATCTCGACGCAATTTGAGTTTTCCATCGTCATTAGAAGGCCCTGAACGTTACAACTAACTATCAGTTTTGCGTCGGATTCGAAAATCTGGACTCACAGGAGGACGATCATAAGGTGCCCGAGGCAGCAATATCCCCTTGGAGACTAGTCGGCTGGAGGACGATGAATTGAATCTCGACGCAATTTGAGTGTTCCATCACATTAGGAGGCTCTGAACGTTCGAATTAACTATCATTTTGGCGTTGGATTCGAAAATCTACTCATAGGAGAAGGACCATATGGTGCCCGAGGCAGCAATATCCCCTTGGCGAGAAGTCGGCTGGAGGACGATGTATTGAATCTCGACGCAATTTGAGTGTTCCATCGTCATTAGGAGGCCCGTAATGTTACAATTAACTATTAGTTTTGCGTCGGATTCGAAAATATAGACGCACAGGAGTACGACCATAAGGTGCCAGAGGCAGCAATAGACCCTTGGAGACAAGTTGGCTGGAGGACGATGTATAGAATCGCGACGCAATTTGAGTGTTCCATCGTCGTTAGGAGGCCCTGAGAGTTACAATTAACAATCAGTATTGCGTCGGATTCGAAAATCTAAACTCAGAAGAGAACGATCATAAGGTGCCCGAGGCATCAATATCCCCTTGGAGACAAGTCCGCCGGAGGACAATGTATTGAATCGCGACGCAATTTGAGTGCTCCATCGTCATTAGGAGTCCCTGAACGTTACAATTAACTATCAGTTTTGCGGATTCGAAAATGTAGAATTACAGGAGACGGAACATATGGTTCCCGAGGCAGCGATATCCCCTTGGAGACAAGTCGGCTGGAGGACGATGTATTGAATCTCGACGCAATTTGAGTGTTCCACCATCATTAGGAGGCCCTGAACGTTACAATTAACTATCAGTTTTGCGACGGATTCGAAAATCTAGACTCACCGGAGAACGACCATAAGGTGCCCGAGGCAGCAATAGACCCTTGGAGATAAGTCGGCTGGAGGCCGATGTATTGAATCGCGACGCAATTTTAGTGTTCCATCGTCATTAGGAGGCTCTTAACGTTACAATTAACTATCATTTTAGCGTTGGATTCGAAAATCTACTCACAGGAGAAGGACCAGATGGTGCCCGAGACAGCAATATCCCCTTGGATACGAGTAGGCTGGAGGACGATGTATTGAAACTCGACGCAATTTGAGTGTTCCGTCGTCATTAGGAGGCCCTCAACAATACAATTAACTATCAGTATTGCGTCGGATTCGAAAATCTAGGCTCACAAGAGAACGATCATAAGGTGCCCGAGGCAGCAATAGACCCTTGGAGACAAGTCGGCTGAAGGACGATGTATTGAATCTCGACGCAATTTGAGTGTTCCATTGTCGATAGGAGGCCCTCAACGTTACAATTAACTATCAGTTTTGCGTCGGATTCGAAAATCTAGACTCACAGTACGAAGACCATAAGGTGCCCGAGGCAGCAATAGACCTTTGTAGACTAGTCGGCTGATGGACGTTGTATTGAATCTCGACGCAATTTGAGTGTTCCATCACATTAGGAGGCCCTGAACGTTACAATTAACTATCAGTTTTTCGTTGGATTCGAATATCCAGACTCACTGGAGACGGACCATAAGGATGCCCGAGGCATCAATATCCCCTTGGAGACAAGTCCGCCGGAGGACGCTGTATTGAATCGCGACGCAATTTGAGTGCTCCATCGTCATAAGGAGTCCCTGAACGTTACAATTAACTATCAGTTTTGCGTCGGATTCGAAAATGTAGAATTACAGGAGACGGAACATATGGTGACCGAGGCAGCGATATCCCCTTGGAGACAAGTCGGCTGGAGGACGGTGTATTGAATCTCGACGCAATTTGAGTGTTCCACCGTCATTAGGAGGCCCTGAACGTTACAATTAACTATCAGTTTTGCGACGGATTCGAAAATCTAGACTCACCGGAGAACGACCATAAGGTGCCCGAGGCAGCAATAGACCCTTGGAGACAAGTCGGCTGGAGGCCGATGTATTGAATCGCGACGCAATTTGAGTGTTCCATCGTCATTAGGAGGCTCTGAACATTACAATTAGCTATCATTTTTGCGTGGGATTCGAAAATCTAGGCTCACAGGAGACAGACCACATGGTGCCCGAGGCAGCAATATCCCCTTGTAGACAAGTCGCCTGGAGGACGATGTATTGACTCTCGACGCAATGTCAGTGTTCCATCGTCATTAGGAGGCTCTTAACGTTACAATTAACTATCATTTTAGCGTTGGATTCGAAAATCTACTCACAGGAGAAGAACCAGATGGTGCCCGAGACAGCAATATCCCCTTGAATGCAATTAGGCTGGAGGACGATGTATTGAAACTCGACGCAATTTGAGTGTTCCGTCGTCATTAGGAGGCCCTGAACGTTACAATTAACTATCAGTATTGCGTCGGATTCGAAAATCTAGACTCACAAGAGAACGATCATAAGGTGCCCGAGGCAGCAATAGACCCTTAGAGACAAGTCGGCTGAAGGACGATGTATTGAATCTCGACGTAATTTGAGTGTTCCATTGTCGATAGGAGGCCCTGAACGTTACAATTAACTATCAGTTTTGCGTCGGTTTCGAAAATCTAGACTCACAGGACGAAGACCATAAGGTGCCTGAGGCAGCAATAGACCTTTGGAGACAAGTCGGCTGATGGACGTTGTATTGAATCTCGACGCAATTTGAGTGTTCCATCACATTAGGAGGCCCTGAACGTTACAATTAACTATCAGTTTCGCGTCTGATTCAAAAGTCTAGACTCACGGGAGTCGTACCATACGGTGCCCGAGGCAGCAATATCCCGTTGGAGACTAGTCGGCTGGAGAACGATGTATTGAATCTCGATGCAATTTGAGTGTTCCATCGTCATTAGGAGGCCCTGAACGTGACAATTAACCATCAGTTTTGCGTCGAATTCGAAAATCTAGACTCACAGGAGGACGACCATTTGGCGCCCGAGGCAGCAATAGACCTTTGGAGAGAAGTCGGCTGGAGGACGATGTATTGAAACTCGACGCAATTTGAGTGTTCCATCATCATTAGGAATCCCTTAACGTTCAATTAACTATCAGTTTTGCGTCGGATTCGAAAATGTAGAATTACAGGACACGGACCATATGGTGCCCGAGGCAGCAATACCCATTTGGAGACAAGGCGGCTGGAGGACGATGTTTTGAATCTCGACGCAATTTGAGTGTTCCATCGTTATTAGGAGGCGCTGACGTTACAATTAACTATCAGTTTTGCGTCGGATTCTAAAATCTAGACTCACAGGAGACGGACCATACGGTGCCCGAGGCAGCAACATCCCATTGGAGACTAGTTGGCTGGAGGACGGTGTATTGAATCTCGACGCAAATTGAGTGTCCAGCGTCATTAGGAGGCCCTGACGTTACAGTTAACTATCAGTATTGCGTCGGATTCGACAATCTAAACTTACACGAGAACGACCATAAGGTGCCCGAGGCAGCAATAGACCTTTTCAGACTAGTCAGCTGGAGGACGATGTATTGAATCTCGACGCAATTTGAGACTTTCATCGTCATTAGGAGGCCCTGATTATTACAATTAACTATCAGTTTTGCGTTGGATTCGAAAATCTAGACTCACAGGAGAACGACCAGAAGGTGCCCGAGGCAGCAATAGACCCTTGGTGACAAGTCGGCTGAAGGTCGATGTAACGATCCTCGACGCAATTTGAGTGTTCCATCATCATTAGGAGGCCCTGAACGTTACAATTAAGTATAAGTTTTGCGTCAGATTCGAAAATCTAGACTCACAGGAGAACGACCATAAGGTGCCCGATGCAGCAATAGACCCTTGGAGACTAGTCGGCTGGAGGACTATGTATTGAATCTCGACACAATTTGAGTTTTCCATCGTCATTAGAAGGCCCTGAACGTTACAATTAACTATCAGTTTTCCGTCGGATTCGAAAATCTGGACTCACAGGACGACGAACATAAGGTGCCCGAGGCAGCAATATCCCCTTGGAGACTAGTCGGCTGGAGGACGATGTATTGGTTCGCTACGCAATTTGAGTGTTCCATCGTCATTAGGAGGCCCTGAACGTTACAATTAACTATCAGTTTTTCGTTGGATTCGAATATCCAGACTCACTGGAGACGGACCATAAGGCGCCCGAGGCATCGATATCCCCTTGGAGACAAGTCCGCGGAGGACGATGTATTGAATCTCGACGCAAATTGAGTGCTCCATCGTCATTAGGAGTCCCTGAACGTTACAATTAACTATCATTTTGGCGTTGGATTCGAAAATCTACTCATAGGAGAAGGACCATATGGTGCCCGAGGCAGCAATATCCCCTTGGAGAGAAGTCGGCTGGAGGACGATGTATTGAATCTCGACGCAATTTGAGTGTTCCATCACATTAGGAGGCCCTGAACGTTACAATTAACTATCATTTTGGCGTTGGATTCGAAAATCTACTCACAGGAGAAGGACCATATGGTGCCCGAGACAGGAATATCCCCTTGGATACAAGGAGGCTGGAGGACGATGTATTGAAACTCGACGCAATTTTGTGTCCCATTGTCATTAGGAGGCCCTGAACGTTAAAATTAACTATCAGTTTTGCATCGCTTTCGAAAATCTAGACTCACAGGAGAACGACCATATGGTGCCCGAGGCAGCAATAGACCCTTGGAGACAAGTCGGCTGAAAGACGATGTACTGAACCTCGACGGAATATGAGTGTTCCATCATCATAAGGAGGCCCTATCTATCAGTTTCGCGCCGGATTCAAAAATCTATACTCACAGGAGTCGGACCATCCGGTGCCCGAGGCAGCAATATCCCGATGGAGACTAGTCGGCTGGAGGACGATGTATTGAATTTCGACGCAATTTGAGTGTTCCATCGTCATTAGGAGACCCTGAATGTTACAATTACCAATCAGTTTTGCGTCGGATTCGAAAATGTAGATGCACAGGAGCACGACCATAAGGTGCCAGAGGCAGCAATAGACCCTTGGAGACAAGTCGGCTGGAGGACGATGTATTGAATCTCGACGCAATTTGAGTGTTCCATCGTAATTAGGAGGCCCTGAACGTTACAATTAACTATCAGTTTTGCGACGGATTCGAAAATCTAGACCCACAGGAGAACGACCATATTGTGCCCGATGCAGCAATTTCCCCCTGGAGAGAAGTCGGCTGGAGGACGATGTATTGAATCTCGACGCAATTTGAGTGTTCCATCGTCATTAGGAGGCCCGTAATGTTACAATTAACTATCAGTTTTGCGTCGGATTCGAAAATGTAGACGCACAGGAGCACGACCATAAGGTGCCAGAGGCAGCAATAGACCCTTGGAGACAAGTCGGCTGGAGGACGATGTATTGAATCGCGACGCAATTTGAGTGTTCCATCGTCATTAGGAGGCCCTGAGAGTTACAATTAACTATCAGTATTGCGTCGAATTCGAAAATCCAGACTCACTGGAGACGGACCACATGGTTCCCGAGGCATCAACTTCCCCTTGGAGACAAGTCCGCCGGAGGCCGATGTATTAAATCTCGACGCAATTTGAGTGTTCCACCGTCATTAGGAGGCTCTGAACGTTACAATTAACTATCAGTTTTGCGACGGATTCGAAAATCTAGACTCACCGGAGAACGACCATAAGGTGCCCGAGGCAGCAATAGACCCTTGGAGACAAGTCGGCTGGAGGTCGATGTATTGAATCTCGACGCAATTTGAGTGTTCCATCGTCATTAGGAGGCCCTGAACATTACAATTAGCTATCATTTTGGCGTCGGATTCGAAAATCTAGACTCACAGGAGACAGACCACATGGTGCCCGAGGCAGCAATATCCCCTTGTAGACAAGTCGCCTGGAGGACGATGTATTGACTCTCGACGCAATTTGAGTGTTCCATCGTCATTAGGAGGCTCTTAACGTTACAATTAACTATCATTTTAGCGTTGGATTCGAAAATCTACTCACAGGAGAAGGACCATATGGTGCCCGAGACAGCAATATCCCTTTGGATACAAATAGGCTGGAGGACGATGTATTGAAACTCTACGCAATTTGAGTGTTCCATCGTCATTAGGAGGCCCTGAACGTTGCAATTAACTATCAGTATTGCGTCGGATTCGAAAATCTAGACTCACAAGAGAACGATCATAAGGTGCCCGAGGCAGCAATAGACCCTTGGAGACGAGTCGGCTGAAGGACGATGTATTGAATCTCCACGCAATTTGAGTGTTCCATTGTCGATAGGAGGCCCTGAACGTTACAATTAACTATCTGTTTTGCGTCGCGTTCGAAGGTCTAGGCCCATAGGAGAACGACCATAAGGTGCCACAGGCAGCATTATCCCCTCGGAGACAAGTCGGCTGGAGGACGATGTATTGAATTTCGACGCAATTTGAGAGTTCAATCGTCATTACGAGGCCCTGATTGTTACAATTAACTAACAGTTATGCGTCGGTTTCGAAAATCTAGACTCACAGGAGAACGACCACAAGGTGCCCGAGGCAGCTATAGACCCTTGGAGACAGGTCGGCTGAAGGTCGGTGTAACGAATCTCGACGCAATTTGAGTGTTCCATCGTCATTAGGAGGCCCTGAACGTTAAAATTAACTATCAGTTTTGCATCGTATTCGAAAATCTAGACTCACAGGAGAACGACCATAAGGAGCCCGAGGCAGCAGTAGACCCTTGGAGGCAAGTCGGCTGAAGGACGATGAACTGATTCACGACGCAATAAGAGTGTTCCATCGTCATTAGGAGGCCATGAACGTTACAATTATCTATCAGTTTCTCGTCGGATTCGAAAATCTAGACTCACAGGAGACGGAACATAAGGTGCCCAAAGCAGCAATATCCCCTTGGAGACTAGTCGGCTGGAGGACGATGAATTGAATCTCGACGCAATTTCAGTGTTCCACACATTAGGAGGCCCTGAACGTTAAAATTATCATTTTGGCGTTGGATTCGAAAATCTACTCACAGGAGAAGGACCATATGGCGCCCGAGACAGGAATATCCCCTTGGACACAAGTAGGCTGGAGGACGATGTATTGAAACTCGACGCAATTTGAGTGTCCCATTGTCATTAGGAGGCCCTGAACGTTAAAATTAACTATCAGTCTTGCATCGCATTCGAAAATGTAGACTCACAGGAGAACGACCATAAGGTGCCCGAGGCAGCAATAACCCCTTGGAGTCAAGTCGGCTGAAGGACGATGTACTGAATCTCGACGCAATATGAGTGTTCCATCGTCATAAGGAGGCCCTATCTATCAGTTTCGCGTCGGATTCAAAAATCTAGACTCACAGGAGTCGGACCATACGGTGCCCGAGGCAGCCATATCCCGTTGAGGAATAGTCCGCTGGAGGACGATGTATTGAATTTCGACGCAATTAGAGTGTTCCATCATCATTAGGAGGCCCTGAACGTTACAATTAACTATCAGTTTTGCGTCGGATTCGAAAATCTGGACTCACAGGAGGACGACCATAAGGTGCCCGAGGCAGCAATATCCCCTTGGAGACTAGTCGGCTGGAGGACGATGTATTGGATCGCTACGCAATTTGAGTGTTCCATCGTCATTAGGAGGCCCTTCACGTTACAATTAACTATCAGTTTTTCGTTGGATTCGAATATCCAGACTCACTGGAGACGGACCATAAGGTGCCCGAGGCATCAATATCCCATTGGAGACAAGTCCGCCGGAGGACGGTGTATTGAATCGCGACGCAATTTGAGTGCTCCATCGTCATTAGGAGGCCCTGAACGTTACTATTACCTATCAGTTTTGCGTCGGATTCGAAAATGTAGACTCACAGGAGGACGACCATTTGGTGCCCGAGGCAGCAATAGACCTTTGGAGAGAAGTATGCTAGAGGACGATGTATTGGATCGCGACGCAATTTGAGTGTTCCATCGTCATTAGGAGGCCCTGAACGTTACAATTAACTATCAGTTTCTCGTTGGATTCGAATATCCAGACTCACTGGAGACGGACCATACGGTGCCCGAGGCAACAACATCCCCTTGGAGACAAGTCCGCCGGAGGACGATGTATTGAATATCGACGCAATTTGAGTGTTCCATCGTCATTAGGAGGCCCTGAACATTACAATTAGCTATCATTTTTGCGTCGGATTCGAAAATCTAGACTCACAGGAGACAGACCACATGGTGCCCGAGGCAGCAATATCCCCTTGTAGACAAGTCGCCTGGAGGACGATGTATTGTCTCTCGACGCAATTTGAGTGTTCCATAGTCATTAGGAGGCTCTTAACGTTACAATTAACTATCATTTTAGCGTTGGATTCGAAAATCTACTCACAGGAGAATTACCATATGGTGCCCGAGACAGCAATATCCCCTTGGATACAAGTTGGCTGGAGGACGATGTATTGAATCTCGACGCAATTTGAGTGTTCCATCGTCATTAGGAGGCCCTGAACGTTACAATTAACTATCAGTATTGCGTCGGATTCGAAAATCTAGACTCACAAGAGAACGATCATAAGGTGCCCGAGGCAGCAATAGACCCTTGGAGACAAGTCAGCTGAAGGACGATGTATTGAATCTCGAAGCAATTTGAGTGTTCCATTGTCGATAGGAGGCCCTCAACGTTACAATTAACTATCTGTTTTGCGTCGCGTTCGAAAGTCTAGGCCCATAGGAGAACGACCATAAGGTGCCACAGGCAGCATTATCCCCTTGGAGACAAGTCGGCTGGAGGACGACGTATTGAATCTCGACGCAATTTGAGAGTTCAGTCGTCATTACGAGGCCCTGATTGTTACAATTAACTAACAGTTATGCGTCGGATTCGAAAATCTAGACTCACAGGAGAACGACCACAAGGTGCCCGAGGCAGCTATAGACCCTTGCAGACAGGTCGGCTGAAGGTCGATGTAGCGAATCTCGACGCAATTTGAGTATTCCATCGTCATTAGAGGCCCTGAACGTTATAATTAACTATCAGTTTTGCATCGTATTCGAAAATCTAGACTCACAGGAGAACGACCATAAGGTGCCCGAGGCAGCAATAGACCCTTGGAGACAAGTCGGCTGAAGGACGATGTACTGAATCTCGACGCAATATGAGTGTTCCATCGTCATAAGGAGGCCCTATCTATCAGTTTCGCGTCGGATTCAAAAATCTAGACTCACAGGAGTCGGACCATACGGTGCCCGATGCAGCAATATCCCGTTGGAGACTAGTCCACTGGAGGTCGATGTGTTGTATATCGACGCAATTTGAGTCTTCCATCGTCATTAGGAGGCCCTGAACGTTACAATTAACTATCAGTTTCTCGTCCGATTCGAAAATCTAGACTCACAGGAGACGGACCATAAGCTGCCCGAGGCAGCTATATCCCCTTGGAGACTAGTCGGCTGGAGGACGATGAATTGAATCTCGACGCAATATGAGTGTTCCATCACATTAGGAGGCCCTGAACGTTACAATTAACTATCAGTTTTGCGTCGGATTCGAAAATGTAGACGCACAGGAGCACGACCATAAGGTGCCAGAGGCAGCAATAGACCCTTGGAGACAAGTCGGCTGGAGGACGATGTATTGAATCTCGACGCAATTTGAGTGTTCCATCATTTGGAGGCCCTGAACGTTACAATTAACTATCAGTTTTGCGACGGATTCGTAAATATAGACCCACAGGAGAACGACCATATTGTGCTCGAGGCAGCAATATCCCCTTGGAGAGAAGTCGGCTGGAGGACGATGTATTGAATCGCGACGCAATTAGAGTGTTCCATCGTCGTTAGGAGGCCCGTAATGTTACAATTAACTATCAGTTTTGCGTCCGAATCGAAAATGTAGACGCACAGGAGCACGACCATAGGGTGCCAGAGGCAGCAATAGACCCTTGGAGACAAGTCGGCTGGAGGACGATGTATTGATTCGCGACGCAATTTGAGTGTTCCATCGTCATTAGGAGGCCCTGAGAGTTACAATTAACTATCAGTATTGCGTCGGATTGGAAAATCTAGACTCACAAGAGAACGATCATAAGGTGCCCGAGGCAGCAATAGACCCTTGGAGACAAGTCGGCTGAAGGACGATGTATTGAATCGCGACGCAATTTGAGTGTTCCATCGTCATTAGGAGGCCCTAAACGTTACAATTAACTATCAGTTTTTCGTTGGATTCGAATATCCAGACTCACTGGAGACGGACCATAAGGTGCTTGAGGCATCAACATCCCCTTGGAGACAAGTCCTCCGGAGGACGATGTATTGAATATCGACGCAATTTGAGTGTTCCACCGTCATTAGGAGGCCCTGAACGTTACAATTAACTATCAGTTTTGCGACGGATTCGAACATCTAGACTCACCGGAGAACGACCACAAGGTGCCCGAGGCAGCAATAGACCCTTGGAGACAAGTCGGCTCGAGGCCGATGTATTGAATCTCGACGCAATTTGAGTGTTCCATCGTCATTAGGAGGCCCTGAACATTACAATTAGCTATCATTTTTGCGTCGGATTTGAAAATCTAGACTCACAGGAGACAGACCATATGGTGCTCGAGCAGCATAATCCCCTTGTAGACAAGTCGCCTGGAGAACGATGTATTGACTCTCGACGCAATTTGAGTGTTCCATCGTCATTAGGAGGCCCTGAACGTTACAATTAACTATCAGTTTCTCGTCGGATTCGAAAATCTAGACTCACAGGAGACGGACCATAAGGTGCCCGAGGAAGCAATATCCCCTTGGAGACAAGTAGGCTGGAGGACGATGTATTGAATCTCGACGCAATTTGAGTGTTCCATCGTCATTAGGAGGCCCAGACGTTACAATTAACTATCAGTTTTTCGTCGGATTCGACAATCTAGACTTACAGGAGAACGATCATAAGGTGCCCGAGGCAGCAATAGACCCTTGGACACAAGTCGGCTGGAGGGCGATGTATTGAATATCGACGCAATTTGAGTGTTCCATCGTCATTAGAAGGCCCTGAACGTTACAATTAACTATCAGTTTTGCGTCGGATTCGAAAATCTGGACTCACAGGAGGACGACCATAAGGTGCCCGAGGCAGCAATAGACATTTGGAGACAAGTCGGGTGAAGGACGATCTATTGATTCTCGACCCAATTTGAGAGTTCCATCCTCATTAGGAGGCCCTGAACGTTACAATTAACTATCATTTTTGCGTCAGATTCAAAGATCTAGACTCACAGGAGGACGACCATAAGGAGCCCGAGGCAGCAATAGACCCTTGGAGACAAATCGGCTGGAGGACGATGTATTGAATCTCGACGCATTTTGAGTGTTCCATCGTGATTAGGAGGCCGTGAACGTTACAATTAACTATCAGATTTGAGTCGGATTCGACAATGTAGACTTACAGGAGAACGACCATAAGGTGCCCGAGGCAACAATAGACCCTTGGAGACAAGTCGGCTGGAGGGCGATGTATTGAATATCGACGCAATATAAGTGTTCCATCGTCATTACGAGGCCCTGAACGTTACCATTAACTATCAGTATTGCGTCGGATTCGAAAATCTAGACTCACAAGAGAACGAGCATAAGGTGCCCGATGCAGCAATAGACCGTTGGAGACAAGTCGGCTGAAGGGCGATGTATTGAATCTCGACGCAATTTGAGTGTTCCATTGTCGATAGGAGGCCCTTAACGTTTCAATTAACTATCTGTTTTGCGTCGCGTTCGAAAGTCTACACCCATAGGAGAACGACCATAAGGTGCCACAGGCAGCATTATCCCCTTGGAGACAAGTCGGCTGTAGGACGATGTATTGAATCTCGACGCAATTTGAGAGTTCAATCGTCATTACGAGGCCCTGATTGTTACAATTAACTAACAGTTATGCGTCGGATTCGAAAATCTAGACTCACAGGAGAACGACCACAAGGAGCCCGAGGCAGCTATAGACCCTTCGAAACAGGTCGGCTGAAGGTCGATGTAACGAATCTCGACGCAATTTGAGTGTTCGATCGTCATTAGGAGGCCCTGAACGTTAAAATTAACTATCAGTTTTGCATCGTATTCGAAAATCTAGACTCACGGGAGAACGACCATAAGGTGCCCGAGGCAGTAATTGACCCTTGGACGCAAGTCGGATGGAGGACGATTAACTGAGTCTCGACGCAATAAGAGTGTTCCATCGTCATTAGGAGGCCCTGAACGTTACAATTATCTATCAGTATCGCGTCGGATTCGTAAATCTAGACGCACAGGAGACAGACCATATGGTGCCCGAGGCAGCAATACCCCCATGGAGACAAATCGGCTGGAGGACGATGTATTGAATCTCGACGCAATTTGAGTTTTTCATCGTCTTTAGGAGGCCCTGAGCGTTACAATTAACTATCAGTTTCGCGTCGGATTCGAGAATGTAGACTCACAGGAGAATGACCATAAGGTGCCCGAGGCTGCCATAGGCCGTTGGAGACAAGTAGGCTGGAGGGGGATGTATTGAATATCGACGCAATTTGAGTGTTCCATCGTCATTAGGAGGCCCTGAACGTAACAATTAACAATCAGTTTTGCGTCGGATTCGACAATCTACACTTACAGGAGAACGACCATAAGGTGCCCGATGCAGCAATGGACCCTTGGAAACTAGTCGGCTGGAGGATGATGTATTCAATCTCGACCCAATTTGAGTGTTCCATCGTCATTAGAAGGCCCTGAACGTTACAATTAACTATCAGCTTTGCGTCGGATTCGAAAATCTGGACTCACAGGAGGACGACCATAAGGTGCCCGAGGCAGCCATAGACCCTTGGAGACAAGTCGGCTGAAGGACGATGTACTATATCTCGAATCAATATGAGTGTTCCTTCGTCATTAGGAGGCCCTGAACGGTACAGTTATCTATCAGTTTCGCGTCGGATTCGAAAATCTAGACGCACAGGAGACAGATCATATGGTGCCCGAGGCAGTAATACCCCCATGGAGACAAATCGGCTGGAGGACGATGTATTGTATCTCGACGCAATTTGAGTGTTTCATCGTCATTAGGAGGCCCTGAACGTTACAATTAACTATCAGTTTCGCGTCGGATTCGAAAATCTAGACTCACAGGAGACGGACCATAAGGTGCCCGAGGCAGCAATATCCCCTTGGAGACAATTCTTCTGGAGGACGATGCATTGAATCTCGACGCATTTTGAGTGTTCCATCGTGATTAGGAGGCCGTCATCGTTACAATTATCTATCAGTTTTGAGTCTGATTCGACAATCTAGACTTACAGGAGAACGACCATAAGGTGCCCGAGGCAACAATAGACCCTTGGAGACAAGTCGGCTGGAGGGCGATGTATTGAATTTCGACACAATATAAGTGTTCCATCGTCATTACGAGGCCCTGAACGTTACAATTAACCATCAGTTTTGCGTCGGATTCGAAAATCTAGACTCACAGGAGAACGACCATAAGGTGCCCGAGGCAGCAATAGACACTTGAAGACAAGTCGGCTGAAGGGCGATGTATTGAATCTCGACGCAATTTGAGTGTTCCATTGTCGATAGGAGGCCCTTAACGTTTCAATTAACTATCTGTTTTGCGTCGCGTTCGAAAGTCTACACCCATAGGAGAACGACCATAAGGTGCCACAGGCAGCATTATCCCCTTGGAGACAAGTCGGCTGTAGGACGATGTATTGAATCTCGACGCAATTTGAGAGTTCAATCGTCATTACGAGGCCCTGATTGTTACAATTAACTAACAGTTATGCGTCGGATTCGAAAATCTAGACTCACAGGAGAACGACCACAAGGAGCCCGAGGCAGCTATAGACCCTTCGAAACAGGTCGGCTGAAGGTCGATGTAACGAATCTCGACGCAATTTGAGTGTTCGATCGTCATTAGGAGGCCCTGAACGTTAAAATTAACTATCAGTTTTGCATCGTATTCGAAAATCTAGACTCACGGGAGAACGACCATAAGGTGCCCGAGGCAGTAATTGACCCTTGGACGCAAGTCGGATGGAGGACGATTAACTGAGTCTCGACGCAATAAGAGTGTTCCATCGTCATTAGGAGGCCCTGAACGTTACAATTATCTATCAGTATCGCGTCGGATTCGTAAATCTAGACGCACAGGAGACAGACCATATGGTGCCCGAGGCAGCAATACCCCCATGGAGACAAATCGGCTGGAGGACGATGTATTGAATCTCGACGCAATTTGAGTTTTTCATCGTCTTTAGGAGGCCCTGAGCGTTACAATTAACTATCAGTTTCGCGTCGGATTCGAGAATGTAGACTCACAGGAGAATGACCATAAGGTGCCCGAGGCTGCCATAGGCCGTTGGAGACAAGTAGGCTGGAGGGGGATGTATTGAATATCGACGCAATTTGAGTGTTCCATCGTCATTAGGAGGCCCTGAACGTAACAATTAACAATCAGTTTTGCGTCGGATTCGACAATCTACACTTACAGGAGAACGACCATAAGGTGCCCGATGCAGCAATGGACCCTTGGAAACTAGTCGGCTGGAGGATGATGTATTCAATCTCGACCCAATTTGAGTGTTCCATCGTCATTAGAAGGCCCTGAACGTTACAATTAACTATCAGCTTTGCGTCGGATTCGAAAATCTGGACTCACAGGAGGACGACCATAAGGTGCCCGAGGCAGCCATAGACCCTTGGAGACAAGTCGGCTGAAGGACGATGTACTATATCTCGAATCAATATGAGTGTTCCTTCGTCATTAGGAGGCCCTGAACGGTACAATTATCTATCAGTTTCGCGTCGGATTCGAAAATCTAGACGCACAGGAGACAGATCATATGGTGCCCGAGGCAGTAATACCCCCATGGAGACAAATCGGCTGGAGGACGATGTATTGTATCTCGACGCAATTTGAGTGTTTCATCGTCATTAGGAGGCCCTGAACGTTACAATTAACTATCAGTTTCGCGTCGGATTCGAAAATCTAGACTCACAGGAGACGGACCATAAGGTGCCCGAGGCAGCAATATCCCCTTGGAGACAATTCTTCTGGAGGACGATGCATTGAATCTCGACGCATTTTGAGTGTTCCATCGTGATTAGGAGGCCGTCATCGTTACAATTATCTATCAGTTTTGAGTCTGATTCGACAATCTAGACTTACAGGAGAACGACCATAAGGTGCCCGAGGCAACAATAGACCCTTGGAGACAAGTCGGCTGGAGGGCGATGTATTGAATTTCGACACAATATAAGTGTTCCATCGTCATTACGAGGCCCTGAACGTTACAATTAACCATCAGTTTTGCGTCGGATTCGAAAATCTAGACTCACAGGAGAACGACCATAAGGTGCCCGAGGCAGCAATAGACACTTGAAGACAAGTCTGCTAAAGGACCATGTATTGAATCTCGACGCAATATGAGTGTTCCACGGTCATTAGGAAGCCCTGAACGTTACAATTAACTATCATTTCTGCGTCGGATTCGAAAATCTAGACATGGTGCCCGAGGCAGCAATATCCCCTTGGAGACAAGTCGGCTGGAGGACGATGTATTGAATCTCGACACAGTTTGAGTGTTCCACCGTCATTAGGAAGCCCTGAACGTTACAATTAACTATCATTTCTGCGTCGGATTTGAAAACCTAGGCTAGGAGACGGACCACATGGTGCCCGAGGCAGCAATATCACTTGGAGACAAGTCGGCTGGAGGACGATTTATTCAATCTCGACGCAATTTGTGTGTTCCATCGTCATTAGGAGGCGCTGAACCTTACAATTCACTATCATTTTTGCGTCGGATTCGAAAATCCACTCACAGGAGAGGGATCATATGGTGACCGAGACAGCAATAGACAGTTGGATACAAGTCGGCTGGAGGCCGATGTATTGAATCTCGCTGCAATTTGAGTGTTCCATCGTTAATAGGAGGCCCTGAACGTTACAATTAACAATCAGTTTTGCGTCGGATTCGAAAATCTAGACTCACAGGAGACGGACCACATGGAGCCCGAGGCAGCAATATCCCCTTGTAGACAAGACGGCTGGAGGACGATGTATTGACTCTCGACGTATTTTGAGTATTCTATCGACATTAGGAGGCCATGAACGTCACAATTATCTATGATTTCTGCGTCGGATTCGAAAATCTAGACCCACAGGAGACGGACCACATGGTGCCCAGGCGGCAATATCCCCTTGGAGACAAGTCGGCTGGAGAACGATGATTTGAATCTCGACGCAATTTGAGTGATCATTCGTCATTAAGAGGCGCTGAACGTCACAATGCACTATAATTTTTGCGTGGGATTCGAAAATCTACTCACAGGAGATGGACCATATAGTGCCGGAGACAGCAATGGACACTTGGATACAAGTCGGATGGAGGCCGATGTATTGAATCTCGACGCAATTTGAGTGTTCCATCGTCATTAGGAGCTGCTGAACGTTACAATTATCTATCAGTTATGCGTCGGATTCGACAATCTAGACTCACAGGAGAACGACCATAAGGTGCCCGAGGCAGCAATAGACCCTTGGAGACAAGTCCGCTGGTGGACGATGTATTGAATCGCGACGCAACTTGAGTGTTCCATCGTCATTAGGAGGTTCTGAACGTTGCAATTAACCATCAGTTTTGCGTCGGATACGAAAATCTAGACTCACAGGAGACGGACCATATGGTGCCCGAGGCAACAATATCCCCTTGGAGACAAGTCGGCTGGAGGACGATGTATTGAATCTCGACGCAATTTTATCGTTCAACCGTCATTAGATGGCCCTGAACGTTGCAATTAACAATCAGTTATGCGTCGGATTCGAAAATCTAGACTCACAGTAAACGACTATAAGGTGCCCGAGGCAGCAATAGACCCTTGGAGACAAGTCGGCTGGAGGCCGATGTATTGAATGTCGACGCAATTTGAGTGTTCCATCGTCATTTGGAGGCTCTGAACGTTACAATTAACTATCCGTTTTGCGTCGGAATCTAAAATCTAGACTCACAGGAGAACGACCATAAGGTTCCCTTAGGCAGTAATAGACTCTTGGAGACAAGACGGCTGGAGGTCGATGTACTGAATCTCGACGCAATTTGTGTGTTCCGTCGTCATTAGGAGGCCCTGAGCGATACAGTTAAGTATCAGTTTCGCGTCGGATCCGAAATACTATACTCAGCGGAGACGGACCATATAATTAAATGTCAGTTTTTCGTAGGATTCGGAAATCTAGACCCACAAGAGTACGACCATATGGTGACCGAGGCAGCAATACCGTGGAGACAAGTCGGCTTGAGGACCATGTATTGAATCTCGAAACAATTTGAGGTTTTCATCGTCATTAGGAGGCCCTGAACGTTACAATTAACAATCAGTTTTGCATCGGATTCGAAAATCTAGCCTCACAGGAGTCAGCAATATCCCCTTGGAGTCAAGTCGGATGGAGGACGATGTATTAACTCTCGACGCAATTTGAGTGTTCCATCGTCATTAGGAGGCCCTGAACGTTACAATTAACTACTTGTTTTGCGTCGGGTTCGAAAGTCTAGAGCCATTGGAGAACGACCATAAGGTGCCACATTCAGCAATAGACCCTTGGAGGCAAGTCGGCTGGAGGACAATGCATTGAATCTCGACGCAATTTGAGTGTTCCATCGTCATTAGGAGGCCCTAAACGTTACAATTAACTATCAGTTTTGCCTCGGATTCGAAAACCTAGTCTCACAGGTGAACGACCGTAAGGTATCCGAGGCAGTAATAGACCGTTGGAGATAAGTCGGCTGAAGGACGATGTAATGAATCTCGACGCAATTTGAGTGTTCCATCGTCATTAGGAGGCCCTGAACGTTACAATTAACTATCAGTTTTGCCTCTGATTTGAAAATCTAGACTCACAGGAGAACGACCATTAGGTGCCCGAAGCAGAAACATCCCCTTGGAGACAAGACAACTGGAGGCCGATGTATTGAATCTCGACGCAATTTGAGTGTTCCATCGTCATTAGGAGGCCCTGATCGTTACAATTAACCATCAGTTTTGAGTCGGATACGAAAATCTAGACTCACAGGAGACGGACCATATGGTGCCCGAGGCAGCAATATCCCCTTGGAGACAAGTCGGCTAGAGGCCGATGTATTGAATCTCGACGCAATTTGAGTGTTCCATCGTCATTAGGAGGCCCTGAACGTTACAATTAACCATCAGTTTTGCGTTGGATTCGAAAAAATTGACTAAGAGACGAACGACATGGTGCCCGAGGCAGCAATATCGCGTTGGAGACAAGTCGGCTGGAGGACGATGCATTGAATCTCGACGCTATTTGACTGTTCCATCGTCATTAGGAGGCCCTCAACGTTACAATTAACCATCAGTTTTGCGTCGGATACGAAAATCTAGACTCACAGGAGACGGACCATATGGTGCCCGAGGCAGCAATATCCCCTTGGAGACAAGTCGGCTGGAGGACGATGTATTGAATCTCCTGACGCAATTTGAGTGTTCCATCGTCTTTTGGAGGCTCTGAACGTTACAATTAACTATCCGTTTTGCGTCGGATTCTAAAATCTAGACACACAGGAGAACGACCATAAGGTGCCCGAGGCAGCAATAGACTCTTGGAGACAAGTCAGCTGAAGGACGATGTATTGAAACGCAACGCAATTTGTGAGTTCCATCGTCGTTAGCATAGTCGTAACGTTATAATTAAATGTCAGTTTTGCGTCGGATTCGAAACTCTAGACTCACAGGAGAACGAAGATAAGGTGACCGAGGCCGCAATAGACCCATGGACACAAGTCGGCTGGAGGACGATGTATTGAATCTCAACGCAATTTGAGTGTTCCTTCGTCATTTGGAAGCCCTGAACGTCACAATTAACTATCAGTTTTGCCTCTGATTTGAAAATCTAGACTCACAGGAGAACGACCATAAGGTGCCCATAGGCAGCAATAGACTCTTGGAGACAAGTCGGCTGGAGGTCGATGTACTAAATCTCGACGCAATTTCAGTGTTCCATCGCCATTAGGAGGCCCAGAACGATAAAATTAAGTATCAGTATCGCGTCGGATTCGAAAAACTAGACCCAGAGGAGACGGACCATATGGTGCCCGAGGCAGCAATATCCCCTTGGAGACAAGTCGAATGGAGGAACGGACCATATGGTGCCCGCGTCAGCAATATCCCCGTGGAGACAAGTCGGCTGGAGGACGATGTATTGAATCTCGACGCAATTTTAATGTTCCACCGTCATTAGGAGGCCCTGAACGTTACAATTAACTATCAGTTATGCGTCGGATTCGAAAGCCTTGACTCACAGGAGAAGGGTCATAAGTTGCCCGAGGCAGCAATAGACCCTTGGAAAGTCGGCTGGAGGCCGATGTACTGAATCTCGACGCAATTTGAGTGCTCCATCGTCATTAGGAGGCCCTGAACGTTACAATTAACCATCAGATTTGCGTCGGATACGAAAATCTAGACTCACATAAGACGGAACTTGTGGTTCCCGAGGCAGCAATATCCCCTTGTAGATAAGTCGGCTGCAAGTCTATGTATTGACTCTCGACACAATTTGAGTGTTCCATCGTCATTACGAGGCGCTGAACGTTACAATTAACTATCAGTTATGCGTCGGACTCGACAATCTACACTCACAGGAGGACGACCATAAGGTGCCCGAGGCAGCAATAGACCCTTGGAGACAAGTCGGCTGAAGGGCCATGTATTGAATCTCGACGCAATTTGAGTGTTCCATCGTCATTAGGAGGCCCTGAACGTTACAATTAAGTATCAGTTTCGCGTCGGAATCGAAAATCTAGACACACAGGAGACGGACCACATGGTGCCCGAGGCAACAATATCCCCTTGGAGACAAATCGGCTGAAGGACGATGTATTGAAACGAATCGCAATTTGTGAGGTTCATCGTCGGTAGCATAGTCGTAACGTTATAATGAAATGTCAGTTTTGCGTCGGATTCGAAATTCTAGACTCACAGGAGAACGACCATAAGGTGCCCGAGGCAGCAATAGACTCTAGGAGACAAGTCAGCTTAAGGACGATATATTGAAACGCAACGCAATTTGTGAGTTCCATCGTCGTTAGCATAGTCGTAACGTTATAATCAAATGTCAGTTTTTCGTCGGATTCGAAAATCTAGACTCACAGGAGGACGACCATAAGGTGCACGAGGCAGCAATAGACTGTTGGAGACAAGTCGGCTGAAGGACGATGTATTGAATCTCGACGCTATTTGAGTGTTCCATCGTCATTAGGAGGACCTGAACGTTACAATTAACTATCAGTTTTTCGTCGGATTCGAAAATGTAGACTCACAGGAGAAAGACCATAAGGTGCCCATAGGCAGCAGTAGAGCCTTGGAGACAAGTCGGCTGGAGGTCGATGTACTGAATCTCGACGCAATTTGTGTGTTCCATCGTCATTAGGAGGCCCTGAACGACGGAATTAACTATCAGTTTCGCGTCGGATTCGAAAAACTAGACTCACAGGAGACGGACCATATGGTCCCCGATGCAGCAATTTCCCCTTGGAGACAAGTCGGCTGGAGGAACGGGCCATATGGTGCCCGAGGCAGCAATATCCCCTTGGAGACAAGTCGACTGGAGGACGATGTAAAGAAACGCAACGCTATTTGTGTGTTCCATCGTCGTTAGCATAGTCGTAACGTTATAATTAAATGTCAATTTTGCGTCGGATTCGAAAAACTAGACTCACAAGAGGACGACCATAAGGTGACCGAGGCAGCAATACCGTGGAGACAAGTCGGCTTGATGACGATGTATTGAATCTCAACGCAATTAGAGTGTTCCATCGTCATTAGGAGGCCCTGAACGTTACAATTAACTATCAGTTTTGCCTCTGATTTGAAATTCTAGCCTCACAGGAGAACGACCATTAGGTGCCCGAGGCAGCAATATCCCCTTGGAGACAAGTCGGCTGGAGGCCGATGTATTGAATCTCGACGCAATTTGAGTGTTCCATCGTCATTAGGGGGCCCTGAACGTTACAATTAACAATCATTTCTGCGTCGGATTCGAAAATCTAGACTAGGAGACCGTCCACATGGTGCCCGAGGCAGCAATATCCCCTTGGAGGCAATTTGGCTGGAGGTCGATGTATTGAATCTCGACGCAATTTGAGTGTTCCACCGTCATTAGCATGCTCTGAACGTTACAATTAACGATCAGTTTTGCGTCGGATTCGAAATTCTAGACTCACAGCAGACGGACCACATGGTGCCCGAGAAAGCAATATCCCCTTGTAGACAAGTGGGCTGCAGGACGATATATTGACTCTCGACGCAATTTGAGTGTTCCATCGTCATTAGAAGGCAATGAACGTTACAATTAAATATCATTTCTGCGTCGGATTCGAAAATCTAGACTCACAGGAGAACGACCATATGCTGCCCGAGGCAGCAATAGACCCTTGGAGACAAGTCGGCTGAAGGACGATGTAATGAATCTCGACGCAATTTGAGTGTTCCATCGTCATTAGGAGGCCCTGAACGTTACAATTAACTATCAGTTTCGCGTCGGATTCGAAAATCTACAGGAGACGGACCATATCGTGCCAGGGGCAGCAATATCCCATTGGAGACAAGTCGGCTGAAGGACGATGTGTTGAATCTCGACGCAATTTGAGTGTTCCATCGTCATTAGGGGGCCCTGAACGTTACAATTAACTATCATTTTTGCATCGGATTCGAAAATCTAGACTCACAGGGGACGGACCACATGGTGCCCGAGGCAGCAGTATCCCCTCGTAGAAAAGTCGGCTGGTGGACGATGTATTGACTCTCGACGCAATTTGAGTGTTCCATCGTCATTAGGAGGCCCTGAACGTTACAATTAACTATCATTTTAGCGTCGGAATCGAAAATCTACTAACAGGAGGAGGACCATATGGTGCCCGTGACAGCAATATGCCCTTTAAGACAGGTCGGCTGGAGGACGATGTATTGAATCTCGACGCAATTTGAGTGTTCCATCGTCATTAGGAGGCCCTGAACGTTACAATTAACAATCATTTCTGCTTCGGATTCGAAAATCTAGACTAGGAGACCGTCCACATGGTGCCCGAGGCAGCAATATCCCCTTGGAGGCAAGTCGGCTGGAGGACGATGTATTGAATCTCGACGCGATTTGAGTGTTCCATCGCCATTAGGAGGCGCTGAAAGTTACAATTAACTATCAGTTTAGCGTCGGATTCGAAAATCTAGACTCACAGGAGTCAGTAATAGACCGTTAAGAGACCAGTCGGATAAGGACGATGTATTGAATCGCGACGCAATTTGTGTGTGACATCGTCATTAGCAGGGTCGGAACGTTAGAATTAACAGTCCGTTTTGCGTCGGATTCGAAAATCTAGACTCACAGGCGACGGACCATATGGCACCCGAGGGAGCAATAGACCCTTGGAGACAAGTCGGCTGGAGGCCGATGTATTAAATCTCGACGCAATTTGAGTGTTCCATCGTCAGTAGGAGGCTCTGAACGTTACAATTAACCATCAGTTTTGCGTCGGATACGAAAAGCTAGACTCACAGGAGACGGAACATATGGCGCCCGAGGCAGCATTATCCCCTTGGAGACAAGTAGGCTGGAGCACGATGTATTGAATCTCGACGCAATTTGAGTGTTCCACCGTCATTAGCAGGCCCTGAACCTCACAATTAACTATCAGTTTTGCGTCGCATTCGAAAAGCTAGACTCACAGGAGACGGAACATATGGCGCCCGAGGCAGCATTATCCCCTTGGTGACAAGTCGGCTGGAGGCCGATGTATTGAATCTCGACGCATTTTGAGTGTTCCATCGTCATTAGGAGGCACTGAAGGTTACAATTAACTATCTGTTTTGCGTCGGATTCGAAAGTATAGACCCATAGGGGAACGACCCTAAGGTGCCACAGGCAGCAATTGACCCTTGGAGACAAGTCGGCTGGAGGCCGATGTATTGAATCTCGACGCAATTTGAGTGTTCCATCGTCCTTAGGAGGCGCTGAAAGTTACAATTAACAATCAGTTTTGCGCCGGACTCGAAAATCTAGACTCACTGGAGACGGACCATAAGGTGCCCGAGGCAGCAATATCCCCATGGAGACAAGTCGGCTGGAGGACGACGTATTGATTCTCGACGCAATTTGAGTGTTCCATCGCCATTAGGAGGCCATGAGCGTTACAATTAACTATCAGTTTTGCGTCGGATACGAAAATCTAGACTCACAGGAGACGGACCATATGGTGCCCGAGGCAGCAATATCCCCTTGGAGTCAAGTAGGCTGGAGGACATTGTATTGAATCTCGACGCAATTTGAGTGTTCCTTCGTCATTAGGAGGCCCTGAACGTTACAATTATCTATCATTTTAGCGTCGGATTCGAAAATCTATTCACAAGAGAACGATCATAAGGTGCCCGAGGCGTCAATAGACCCTTGGAGACAATTCGGCTGGAGGACGATGCACTGAAACGCAACGCAATTTGTGAGTTCCATCGTCGTTAGCATAGTCGTATCGTTATAATTAAATGTCAGTTTTGCGTCGGATTAGAAAATCTAGACTCATAGGAGAACGACCATTAGGTGTCCGAGGCAGCAATAGAGCCTTGGAGACAAGTCGGCTGGAGGTCGATGTACTCAATCTCGACGCAATTTGTGTTTCCCATCGTCATCAGGAGGCCCTGAACGTTACAATTAACTATCAGTTTCGCGTCGGATCCAAAAAACTAGACTCAAGGAGACGGACCATATGGTGCCCGAGGCAGCAATATCCCCTTGGAGTCAAGTAGGCTGGAGGACGATGTATTGAATCTCGACGCAATTTGAGTGTTCCATCGCCATTAGGAGGCCATGAGCGTTACAATTAACTATCAGTTTTGCGTCGGATACGAAAATCTAGACTCACAGGAGACGGACCATATGGTGCCCGAGGCAGCAATATTTCCTTGGAGACGGCTGGAGGACGATGTTTTGGATCGCGACGCAATTTGAGTGTTCCATCGTCATTACGAGGCTCTGAACGTTACAATTAACTATCAGTTTTGCGTCGGATTCGAAAATCTAGACTCACAGCTGAACAACCATAAGATGTCCAAGGCAGCAATAGACTCTTGGAGACAAGTCGGCTGAAGGACGATGTTTTGATACGCAACGCAATTTGTGAGTTCCATCGTCGTTAGCATAGTCGTAACGTTCTAATTAAATGTCAGTTTTGCTTCGGACTCGAAAATCTAGACTCACAGAAGACGGACCACATGGTGCCCGAGGCAGCAATATGCCCTTAAAGTCAAGTCGGCTGGAGGACGATGTATTGAATCTCGATGCTATTTCAGTGTTCCATTGTCATTAGGAGGCCCTGAACGTTACAATTAACTATCTGTTTTGCGTCGGATTCGAAAGTCTAGACCCATAGGGGAACGACCATAAGGTGCCACAGGCAGCAATTGACCCTTGGAGACAAGTCGGCTGGAGGCCGATGTATTGAATCTCGACGCAATTTGAGTGTTCCGTCGTCATTAGGAGGCCCTGAGCGTTACAATTAATAATCAGTTTTGCGTCGGATTCGACAATCTAGACTCACAGGAGAACGACCATAAGGTGCCCGAGGCAGCAATAAACTCATGGAGACAAGTCGGCTGAAGGACGATATATTGAATCTCGACACAATTTCAGTGTTCCATCGTCCTTAGGAGGCCCTGAGCGTTAGAATTAACTATCAGTATCGCGTCGGATTCGAAAATCTAGACTCACAGGAGACGAGCCATTTGGTGCCTGAGGCAGCAATATCACCTTGGAGACAAGTCGGTTGGAGCACGATGTATTGAATCTCGTCGCAATTTGAGTGCTTCTTCGTCATTAGGAGGCACTGAACGTTACAATTCACTATTATTTTTGCGTCGGATTCGAAAGTCTACTCACAGGAGAAGGACCATATGGTGCCCGAGACAGCAATAGACCCTTGGATACAAGTCGGCTGGAGGACGATGTTTTGGATCGCGACGCAATTTGAGTGTTCCATCGTAATTACGAGGCCCTGGACGTTACAATTAACTATCATTTATGCGTCGGATTCGAAAATCTAGACTCACAGGAGACGGAGCATATGGTGCTCGAGGCAGCAATATCCCCTTGGAGACAAGTCAGCTGGAGGCCGACGTATTGAATCTCGACGCAATTTGAGTGTTCCATCGTCATTACGAGGTCCTGAATGTTACAATTAACTATAAGTTTTGCGTCGGATTCGAAAATCTTGACTCACAGGAGAAACACCATAAGGTGCCCGAGGCAACAAGAGACTCTTGGAGACGAGTCTGCTGAAGGACGATGTATTGAATCTCGACGCAACTTGAGTGTTCCATCGTCATAAGGAGGCGCTGAAAGTTACAATTAACTATCCGTTATGCGTCGGATTCGAAAATCTAGACTCACAGGAGACGGACCATATGTTGCCCGAGGCAGCAATATCCCATTGGAGACAAGTCGGCTGGAGGACGATGTATTGAATATCGACGCAATTTCCGTGTTCCATCGTCTTTAGGAGGCCCTTAACGTTACAATTAACTATCAGTTTTGCGTCGCATTCAAAATCTAGACTCACAGGAGCACGACCATAAAGTGCCAGAGGCACCAATATCCCCTTGGAGACAAGTCGGCTCGAGGACGATGCATTGAATCTACACGCAATTAGTGTGTTCCATCGTCATTAGGAGGCCCTGAACGTTTTAATTAACTATAAGTTTTGCGTCGGATTCGAAAATGTAGAATCACAGGAGACGGTCCATATGGTGCCCGAGGCAGCAAAAAACTTTTTGAGACATGTCGGCTTTAGGCCGATGTATTGACTCTCGACGCAATTTGAGTGTTCCATCGTCATTAGGAGGCCCTGAACGTTACAATAAACTATCAGTATCGCGTCGGATTCGACAATCTAGACTCACAGGAGACGACCATTTGGTGCCTGAGGCAGCAATATCACCTTGGAGACAAGTCGGTTGGAGCACGATGTATTGAATCTCGACGCAATTTGAGTGTTCCATCGTCATTAGGAGGCGCTGAAAGTTACAATTAACTATCCGTTATGCGTCGGATTCGAAAATCTAGACTCACAGGAGATGGACAATAAGGTGCCCGAGGCAGCAATAGACCCTTGGAGACTACTCGGCTGGAGGCCGATGTATTGAATCTCAACGCAATTTGAGTGTTGCATCGCTATTAGGAGGCCCTGAACGTTACAATTAACCTTCATTTTTGCGTCGGATTCGAAAATCTAGACTCACAGGAGACGGACCAAATGAGCCCGATGCTGCAATATCCCCTTGTAGACAAGTCGGCTGGAGAACGATGTATTGACTCTCGACGCAATTTGAGTGTTCCATCGTCATTAGGAGGCCCTGAACGTTACAATTAACTATCAGTATCGCGTCGGATTCGAAAATCTAGACACAGGAGAGCGTCTATAAGGTGCCCGAGGCAGCAATATCGCCTTGGAGACCAGTTCGCTGGAGGACGAAGTATTGAATCGCGATGCAATTTGAGTGTTCCTTCGTCATTAGGAGGACCTGAACGTTACAATTAACTATCAGTTTTGCGTGGATTCGAAAATGTAGAATCACAGGAGACGGACCATATGGTGCCCGAGGCAGCAATTTCCCCATGGAGGCAAGTCGGCTGGAGGACGACGTATTGACTCTCTACGCAATTTGAGAGTTCCATCGTCATCAGGAGGCCCTGAACGTTACAATTAACTATCTGTTTTGCGTCGGATTCGCGAACGTCTAGACCCATAGGGGAACGTCCATAAGGTGCCCGAGGCAGCAATAGACCCTTGGTGACAAGTCGGCTGAAGGACGATGTATTGAATTTCGACGCAATTTGGTTTCCCATCGTCATTAGGAGGCCCTGAACGTTACAATTAACTATCAGTTTCGCGTCGGATTCGAAAATCTAGACTCATAGGAGACGGACTATATGGTGCCCGAGGCAACTATATCCCCTTGGAGACAAGTTGCTGGAGGACGATTCATTGAATCTCGACTCAATTTGAGTATTCCATCGTCATTAGGAGGCGCTGAACGTTACAATTAACCATCATTTTTGCGTCGGATTCGAAAATCTAGACTGACAGGAGACGGACCATATGGTGCCCGAGGCAGCAATATCCCCATGGAGACAAGTCGGCTGGAGGCCGATGTATTGTATCTCGACGCAATTTGAGTGTTCCATCGTCGTTAGGAGGTCCTGAACGTTACAATTAATTATAAGTTTGTCGTCGGATTCGAAAATCTTGATTCACAGGCGAACGACCATAAGGTGCCCGAGGCAGATATAGACCCCTGGAGACAAGTCAGCTGAAGGACGATGTATTGAATCTCGACGCAATTTGAGTGTTCCATCGTCATTAGGAGGCCCTGAACGTTACAATTAACCATCAGTTTCGCGTCGGACCATAAGGTGCCCGAAGCAGCAATATCCCCTTGGAGACAAATCGGCTGGAGGACGATGTATTGAATCGCGACGCAATTTGAGTGTTCCATCGTCATTAGGAGGCCCTGAATGTTACAATTAACTACCAGTTTTTCGTCGGATTCGAGAATCTTGTCTCACTGGAGACGGACCATAAGGTGCCCGTGACAGCTATATCCCCTTGTAGACAAGTTGCTGGAGGACGATTCATTGAATCTTGACGCAATTTGAGTATCCCATCGTCGTTAGGAGGCGCTGATCGTTACAATTAACTATCATTTTTGCTTCGGAATAGAAAATCTAGACTCACAGGAGACGGACCATATGGTGCCCGAGGCAGCAATATCCCCTTGCAGACGAGTCGGCTGGAGGCCGATGTATTGAATCTCGAAGCAATTTGAGTGTTCCATCGTCATTAGGAGGTCCTGAGCGTTACAATTAACTATAAGTTTTGCGTCGGATTCGAAAATCTTGACTCACAGGAGAACGACCATAAGGTGCCCGAGGCAGCAAAAGACTCTTGGAGACAAGTCGGCAGAAGGACGATGTATTGAATCTCCGCGCAATTTGAGTGTTCCATCGTCATTAGCGGGCCCTGAACGTTACAATTAACTATCAGTTTCGCGTCGTATTGAATATCGACGCAATTTCGGTATTCCATCGTCATTAGGAGGCCCTTAACGTTACAATTAACATTCAGTTTTGCGTCGCACTCGAAAATCTAGACCCAGAGGAGAACGAGCATAAGGTGCCCGAGGCAGCAATAGACACTTGGAAACAAGTCGGCTGGAGGACGATGTATTGAATTGCGATGCAATTTGAGTGATCCTTCGTCATTTGGAGGCACTGAACGTTACAATTAACTATCAGTTTTGCGTGGATTCGAAAATGTTGAATCACAGGGGACGGACCATATGGTGCCCGAGGCAGCAATATCACCTTCGAAACAAGTCGGCTGGAGGACGATGTATTGAATCTCGACGCAATTTGAGTTTTCCATCGTCATTAGGAGGCATTGAACGTTACAATTAACAATCAGTTTTGTGTCGGATTAGAAAATCTAGACTCACAGGAGAACGACCATAAGGTACCCGAGGCAGCAATAGACCCTTGGAGACAAGTAGGCTAAAGGATGATGTATTGAATCTCGACACAATTTGAGTGTTCCATCGTCATTAGGAGGCCCTGAACGTTAAAATTAACTATCAGTTTTGCGGCCGATTCAAAAATCTAGACTCATAGGAGAACGACCATAAGCTTCCCGAGGCAGCAATAGACCCTTGGAGACAAGTCAGCTGAAGGACGATGAATTGAATCTCGACGAAATTTGAGTGTTCCATCGTCATTAGGAGGCCATGAGCATTACAATTAACTATCAGTTTCTCGTCGGATTCAAAAATCTAGACTCACAGGAGACGGACCATATGGTGCCCGAGGCAGCAATATGCCCTTGGAGACAAGTGGGCTGGAGGCCGATGTATTGAATCTCGACGCAATTTGAGTGTTCCATCGTCATTAGGAGGCTCTGAACGTTACAATTAACTATCAGTTTCGCGTCGGATTGAAAATGTAGACTCACAGGAGAAGGACCATATGGTGCCCTTGGAGACAAGTCAGCTGGAGGATGATGTATTGAATCTCGACGCTATTTGAGTGTTCCATCGTCATTAGGAGGCCCTGAACTTTACAATTAACTATCAGTTTTGCGTCGGATTCTAAAATCTAGACGCACAGGAGAACGACCATAGGGTGCCCCAGGCAGCAATAGACCTTTGGAGACAAGTCGGCTGGAGCACGACGTATTGGATCGCGACGCAATTTGAGTGTTCCATCGTCATTAGGTGGCCCTGAACGTTATAATTAACTATCAGTTTTGTGTCGGGTTCGAAAATCTAGACTCACAGGAGATCGATCATAAGGTGCCCTAGGCAGCAATAGACTCTTGGAGACTAGTCAGCTGGAGGACGATGTATTGGCTCTCGACGCAATTTGAGTGTTCCATCGAGATTAGGAGGCGCTGAACTTTACAATTAACTATCATTTTAGCGTCGGATTCGAAGATCTACTCACAGGAGATAGCTCATATGGTGGCCGAGACAGCAATTTCCCGTTGGAGTCAAGTCGGCTGGAGGCCGTTGTATTGAATTTCCAAGCAATTTGAGTGTTCCAACGTCAATAGGTGCAGCTGAACTTAACAATTATCTATCAGTTTTGCGTCGTGTTCGAAAATCTAGACTCACAGGATAACGATCATAAGGTGCCCGAGGCAGCAATAGGCCCTTGGAGACAAGTCGGCTGAAGGACGATGTATTGGATCGCGACGCAATTTGAGTTTTCCATCGTCATTAGGAGGCCTTGAATGTTACAATTAGATATCAGTTTTTCGTCGGATTCGAAAATCTAGACTCACAGGAGAACGACCATAAGGTGCCCGAGGCAGCAATAGACCCATGGAGGCAAGTCGGCTCGAGGCCGATGTATTGAATCTCTACGCAATTTGAGTGTTACATCGTCATTAGGAGGCCCTGAACGTTACAATTAACTATCATTTTAGAGTCGGATTCGAAAATCTACTCACAGGAGAAGGATCATATAGTGCCCGAGACAGCAATATCCCCTTGGAGACAAGTCGGCTGAAGGACGATGTTTTGAATCTAGACGAAATTTGAGTGTTCCATCGTCATTAGGAGGCCCTGAACGTTACAACTAACTATCAGTTTCCCATCGGATTCGAAAATCTAGACTCACAGGAGAACGACCATAAGGTGCCCGAGGCAGCAATAGACCCATGGTGGCAATTCGGCTCGAGGCCGATGTATTGAGTCTCGACGCAATTTGAGTGTTCCATCGTCATTAGGAGGCCCTGAAAATTACAATTAACTATCATTTTAGCGTCGGATTAGAAAATCTACTCACAGGAGTAGGATCATATGGTGCCCGAGACAGCAATTTCCCCTTGGAGACAAGTCGGCTGAAGAACGTTGTTTTGAATCTAGACGAAATTTGAGTGTTCCATCGTCATTAGGAGGCCCTGAACGTTACAATTATCTATCAGATTCGCGTCGGATTCGAAAATGTAGTCACACAAGAGACGGACCACATGGAGCCCGAGGCTGCAAAATCCCCTTGAAGACAAGTCGGCTGGAGGTCGATGTATTGAATCTCGACGCAATTTGAGTGTTCCATCGTCGTTAAGAGGCCCTGAACGTTACAATTAACTATCATTTTCGCGTCGGATTCGAAAATCTAGACTCACAGGAGAACGACCATAAGGTGCCCGAGGCAGCAAAAGGCCCCTGGAGACAAGTCGGCTGAAGGACGATGTATTGAATCTCGACGCAATTTGAGTGTTCCATCGTCATTAGGAGGCGCTGAACGTTACGATTAACTATCATTTTAGCGTCGGATTCGAAAATTTACTCACAGGAGAAGGATCATATCGTGCCCGAGACAGCAATATCCACTTGGAAACAAGTCGGCTGAAGGACGATGTATTGAATCTCGACGCAATTTGAGTGTTCCATCGTCATTAGGAGGCGAAGAACGTTACAATTAACTATCAGTTTTGCGTCGGATTATAATATCTAGACTCACAGGAGAACAATCATAAGGAGCGCCAGGCAGCAATTGACCCTTGGAGGCAAATCGGCTGAAGGACGATGTATTGGATCGCGATGCAATTTGAATGTTCCATCGTCATTAAGAGGCCCTGAATGTTACAATTAACTATCAGTTTTTCGTCGGATTCGAAAAGCTAGACTCACTGGAGACGGACCATAAGGTGCCCGAGGCAGCAATATCAGCTTGTAGACAAGTCGGCTGGAGGTCGATGTTTTGACTCTCGACGCAATGTGAGTGTTCCATCGTCATTAGGAGGCGCTGAACGTTACAATTAACTATCATTTTTGCGTCGGTTTCTAAAATCTACTCACAGGAGAAGGCTCATATGGTGCCCGAGACAGCAATATCCCGTTGGAGTCAAGTCGGCTGGAGGCCGTTGTATTGAATCTCCACGCAATTTGAGTGTTCCATCGTCAATAGGTGCCCCTGAACGTTACAATTATGTATCAGTTTTGCGTCGTGATCGAAAATCTAGACTCACAGGAGAACGATCATAAGGTGCCCGAGGCAGCAATAGGCCCTTGGAGACAAGTCGGCTGAAGGACGATGTATTGGATCGCGACGCAATTTGAGTTTTCCATCGTCATTAGGAGGCCTTGAATGTTACAATTAGATATCAGTTTTTCGTCGGATTCGAAAATCTAGACTCACAGGAGAACGACCATAAGGTGCCCGAGGCAGCAATAGACCCATGGAGGCAAGTCGGCTCGAGGCCGATGTATTGAATCTCTACGCAATTTGAGTGTTACATCGTCATTAGGAGGCCCTGAACGTTACAATTAACTATCATTTTAGAGTCGGATTCGAAAATCTACTCACAGGAGAAGGATCATATAGTGCCCGAGACAGCAATATCCCCTTGGAGACAAGTCGGCTGAAGGACGATGTTTTGAATCTAGACGAAATTTGAGTGTTCCATCGTCATTAGGAGGCCCTGAACGTTACAACTAACTATCAGTTTCCCATCGGATTCGAAAAAGTAGACTCACAGGAGACGTACCACATGGAGCCCGAGGCAGCAAAATCCCCTTAAACACAAGTCGGCTGGAGGTCGATGTATTGACTCTCGACCCAATTTGAGTGTTCCAACGTCATTTTGAGGCGCTGAACGTAACAATTAACTATCGGTTTTTTGCCGGATTCGAAAATCTAGACTCACCGGAGAACGACCATAAGGTGCCCGAGGCAGCACTAGACTCTTGGAGACAAGTCGGCTGAAGGACGATATATTAAATCTCGACGCAATTTGAGTGTTCCATCGTCATTAGGAGGCCCTGAACGTTACAATTAACTATCAGTTTTGCGTCCGGTTCGAAAATCTAGACTCACAGGAGAACGACCATAAGGTGCCCGAGGCAGCAATAGACCCATGGTGGCAATTCGGCTCGAGGCCGATGTATTGAGTCTCGACGCAATTTGAGTGTTCCATCGTCATTAGGAGGCCCTGAAAATTACAATTAACTATCATTTTAGCGTCGGATTAGAAAATCTACTCACAGGAGTAGGATCATATGGTGCCCGAGACAGCAATTTCCCCTTGGAGACAAGTCGGCTGAAGAACGTTGTTTTGAATCTAGACGAAATTTGAGTGTTCCATCGTCATTAGGAGGCCCTGAACGTTACAATTATCTATCAGATTCGCGTCGGATTCGAAAATGTAGACACACAAGAGACGGACCACATGGAGCCCGAGGCTGCAAAATCCCCTTGAAGACAAGTCGGCTGGAGGTCGATGTATTGAATCTCGACGCAATTTGAGTGTTCCATCGTCGTTAGGAGGCCCTGAACGTTACAATTAACTATCATTTTCGCGTCGGATTCGAAAATCTAGACTCACAGGAGAACGACCATAAGGTGCCCGAGGCAGCAAAAGACCCCTGGAGACAAGTCGGCTGAAGGACGATGTATTGAATCTCGACGCAATTTGAGTGTTCCATCGTCATTAGGAGGCGCTGAACGTTACGATTAACTATCATTTTAGCGTCGGATTCGAAAATTTACTCACAGGAGAAGGATCATATCGTGCCCGAGACAGCAATATCCACTTGGAAACAAGTCGGCTGAAGGACGATGTATTGAATCTCGACGCAATTTGAGTGTTCCATCGTCATTAGGAGGCGAAGAACGTTACAATTAACAATCAGTTTTGCGTCGGATTATAATATCTAGACTCACAGGAGAACAATCATAAGGAGCGCCAGGCAGCAATTGACCCTTGGAGGCAAATCGGCTGAAGGACGATGTATTGGATCGCGATGCAATTTGAATGTTCCATCGTCATTAAGAGGCCCTGAATGTTACAATTAACTATCAGTTTTTCGTCGGATTCGAAAAGCTAGACTCACTGGAGACGGACCATAAGGTGCCCGAGGCAGCAATATCAGCTTGTAGACAAGTCGGCTGGAGGTCGATGTTTTGACTCTCGACGCAATGTGAGTGTTCCATCGTCATTAGGAGGCGCTGAACGTTACAATTAACTATCATTTTTGCGTCGGTTTCTAAAATCTACTCACAGGAGAAGGCTCATATGGTGCCCGAGACAGCAATATCCCGTTGGAGTCAAGTCGGCTGGAGGCCGTTGTATTGAATCTCCACGCAATTTGAGTGTTCCATCGTCAATAGGTGCCCCTGAACGTTACAATTATGTATCAGTTTTGCGTCGTGATCGAAAATCTAGACTCACAGGAGAACGATCATAAGGTGCCCGAGGCAGCAATAGGCCCTTGGAGACAAGTCGGCTGAAGGACGATGTATTGGATCGCGACGCAATTTGAGTGTTCCATCGTCATTAGGAGGTCCTGAATGTTACAATTAGCTATCAGTTTTTCGTCGGATTCGAAAATCTAGACTCACTGGAGACGGATCATTAGGTGCCCGAGGCAGCAATATCCCCTTGGAGACCAGTCCGCTGGAGGACGATGTATTGAATCGCGACGCAATTTGAGTGCTCCATCGTCATTAGGAGCCCCTGAACGTTACAATTAACTATCAGTTTTGCGTCGGATTCGAAAACGTAGAATCACCGGAGATGAACCATGTGGTGCCCGAGGCAGCGATATCCCCTTGGAGACAAGTCGGCTGGAGGACGATGTAGTGAATCTCGACGCAATTTGAGTGTTCCATCGTCATTAGGAGGCCCTGAACGTTACAATTAACTATCAGTTTCGCGTCGGCTTCAAAAATCTAGACTCACAGGAGACGGACCATTTGGATTCCGAGGCAGCAATATTCCATGGAGACTAATCGGCTGGAGGACGATGTATTGATCTCGACGCAATTTGAGTGTTCTATCGTCAATAGGAGGAGCTGAACGTTACAATTCACTTTCATTTTTGCGTCGGATTCGAAAATCTAGACTCACAGAAGAAGGCTCATATGGTGCCCGAGGCAGCAATATCCCATTGGAGACAAGTCGGCTGGAGGCCGATGTATTGAATCTCGACGCAATATGAGGGTTCCATCGTCATTAGGAGGCCCTCAATGTTACAATTAACTATCAGTTTTGCGTCGGGTTTGAAAATCTAGACTCACAGGAGAACGACCATAAGGTGCCCGAGGCAGCAATAGACCCATGGTGGCAATTTGGCTCGAGGCCGATGTATTGAATCTCGACGTAATTTGAGTGTTCCATCGTCATTAGGAGGCCCTGACCATTACAATTAACTATCATTTTAGCGTCGGATTAGAAAATCTACTCACAGGAGTAGGATCATATGGTGCCCGAGACAGCAATTTCCCCTTGGAGACAAGTCGGCTGAAGGACATTGTTTTGAATCTAGACGAAATTTGAGTGTTCCATCGTCATTAGGAGGCCCTGAACGTTACAGTTATCTATCAGATTCGCGTCGGATTCGAAAATGTAGACACACAGGAGACGGACCAAATGGAGCCCGAGGCAGCAAAATCCCCTTGAAGACAAGTCGGCTGGAGGTCGATGTATTGACTCTCGACGCAATTTGAGTGTTCCATCGTCATTAGGTGGCCCTGAAAGTTTCAATTAATTATCAGTTTTGCGTCGGTTTCGAAAGTCTAGACTCACAGGAGAACGATCATATGGTGCCCGAGGCACCAATAGACCCTTGGAGACAAGTCGGCTGGAGGACGATGTATTGAATCTCGACGCAATTTGAGTGTTCCATCGTCATTTGGAAGCCCTGAATGTTACAATTAACTATCAGTTTCGCGTCGGATTCGATAATCTAGACTCACAACAGACGGACTACATGGAGCCCGAGGCAGCAATATCCCCTTAGAGGCAAAACGGCTGGAGGTCGATGTATTGACTCTCGACGCAATTTATGTGTTCCATCGTCATTAGGAAGCGAAGAACGTTACAATTAACTATTAGTTTTGCGTCGGGTTAGAAAATCTAGACTCACAGGAGAACGATCATAAGGTGCCCTAGGCAGCAATAGACCCTTGGAGACAAGTCGGCTGGAGGACGATTTATTGGATCGCGACGCAATTTCAATGTTCCATCGTCATTAGGAGGCGCTGAACGTTACAATTCACTATCATTTTTGCGTCGGATTCCAAAATCTAGACTCACAGGAGAAGGCTCATATGGTGCCCGAGGCAGCAATATCCCCTTGGAGACAAGTCAGCTGGAGGCCGATGTATTGAATCTCGACGCAATTTGAGGGTTCTATCGTCATTTGGAGGCCCTGAATGTTACAATAACTATCAGTTTTTAGTCGGATTCGAAAATCTAGACTCACTGGAGATGGACCATAAGGTTCCCGAGGCAGCAATATCCCCTTGGAGACGAGTCCGCTGGAGGACGATGTATTGAATCGCAACGCAAATTGAGTGCTCCATCGTCATTAGGAGGCCCTGAACGTTACAATTAACTATCAGTTTTGCGTCGGATTCGAAAATCTAGACTCACAGGAGAACGACCATAAGGTGCCCGAGGCAGCAATAGACCCTTGGGGACAAGTCGGCTGGAGGACGATGTATTGACTCTCGACGCAATTTAAGTGATCCATCATCATTAGGAGGCGCTGAACGTTACAATTAACTATCATTTTTGCGTCGGATTCGAAAATCTAGACTCACAGGAGACTGACCATATGGTGCCCGAGGCAGCAATATCCCCTTGGAGACAAGTCTGCTGGCGGCCGATGTATTGAATCTCGACGCTACTTGAGTGTTCCATCGTCATTAGGAGGCCCTGAACTTTACAATTAACTATCAGTTTTGCGTCGGATTATAATATCTAGACTCACAGGAGAACAATCATAAGGAGCGCCAGGCAGCAATTGACCCTTGGAGACAAATCGGCTGAAGGACGAAGTATTGGATCGCGATGCAATTTGAATGTTCCATCGTCATTAGGAGGCCCTGAATGTTACAATTAACTATCAGTTTTGCGTCGTGATCGAAAATCTAGACTCACAGGAGAACGATCATAAGGTGCCCGAGGCAGCAATAGGCCCTTGGAGACAAGTCGGCTGAAGGACGATGTATTGGATCGCGACGCAATTTAAGTGTTCCATCGTCATTAGGAGGCCCTGAATGTTACAATTAGCTATCAGTTTTTCGTCGGATTCGAAAATCTAGACTCACTGGAGACGGATCATTAGGTGCCCGAGGCAGCAATATCCCCTTGGAGACCAGTCCGCTGGAGGACGATGTATTGAATCGCGACGCAATTTGAGTGCTCCATCGTCATTAGGAGCCCCTGAACGTTACAATTAACTATCAGTTTTGCGTCGGATTCGAAAACGTAGAATCACCGGAGATGAACCATGTGGTGCCCGAGGCAGCGATATCCCCTTGGAGACAAGTCGGCTGGAGGACGATGTAGTGAATCTGGACGCAATTTGAGTGTTCCATCGTCATTAGGAGGCCCTGAACGTTACAATTAACTATCAGTTTCGCGTCGGCTTCAAAAATCTAGACTCACAGGAGACGGACCATTTGGATTCCGAGGCAGCAATATTCCATGGAGACTAATCGGCTGGAGGACGATGTATTGATCTCGACGCAATTTGAGTGTTCTATCGTCAATAGGAGGAGCTGAACGTTACAATTCACTTTCATTTTTGCGTCGGATTCGAAAATCTAGACTCACAGAAGAAGGCTCATATGGTGCCCGAGACAGCAATATCCCATTGGAGACAAGTCGGCTGGAGGCCGATGAATTGAATCTCGACGCAATTTGAGGATTCCATCGTCATTAGGAGGCCCTCAATGTTACAATTAACTATCAGTTTTGCGTCGGGTTCGAAAATCTAGACTCACAGGAGAACGACCATAAGGTGCCCGAGGCAGCAATAGACCCATGGTGGCAATTTGGCTCGAGGCCGATGTATTGAATCTCGACGTAATTTGAGTGTTCCATCGTCATTAGGAGGCCCTGACCATTACAATTACCTATCATTTTAGCGTCGGATTAGAAAATCTACTCACAGGAGTAGGATCATATGGTGCCCGAGACAGCAATTTCCCCTTGGAGACAAGTCGGCTGAAGGACATTGTTTTGAATCTAGACGAAATTTGAGTGTTCCACCGTCATTAGGAGGCCCTGAACGTTACAGTTATCTATCAGATTCGCGTCGGATTCGAAAATGTAGACACACAGGAGACGGACCACATGGAGCCCGAGGCAGCAAAATCCCCTTGAAGACAAGTCGGCTGGAGGTCGATGTATTGACTCTCGACACAATTTGAGTGTTCCATCGTCATTAGGAGGCGCTGAACTTTACAATTAACTATCAGTTTCGCGTCGGATTCGAAAATCTAGACTCACAGGAGAACGACCATAAGGTGCCCGAGGCAGCAATAGACCGTTGGAGACAAATCGGAAGGAGGACGATGTATTGACTCTCGACGCAATTTGAGTGTTCCATCGTCATTAGGAGGCGCTGAAAGTTACAATTAACTATAATTTTAACGTCGGCTTCGAAAATCTACTTACAGGATAAGGATCATATGGTGCCCGAGACAGCAATATCCACTTGGAAACAAGTCGGCTGAAGGACGATGTATTGAATCTCGACGCAATTTGAGTGTTCTACCTTCATTAGGAGGCGCTGAACGTTACAATTCACTGTCATTCTTGCGTCTGATTCGCAAATCTAGACTCACAGGTGAAGGATCATATGGAGCCCGAACCAGCAATATCCCCTTGGAGACAGGTCGGCTGGAAGCCGATGTATTGAATCTCGACGCAATTTGAGTAGTCCATCGTCATTAGGTGGCCCTGAAAGTTTCAATTAATTATCAGTTTTGCGTCGGTTTCGAAACTCTAGACTCACAGGAGAACGATTATGTGGTGCCCGAGGCACCAATAGACCCTAGGAGACAAGTCGGCTGGAGGACGCTGTATTGAATCTCGACGCAATTTGAGTGTTCCATCGTCATTTGGAAGCCCTGAATGTTACAATTAACTATCAGTTTCGCGTCGGATTCGATAATCTAGACTCACAACAGACGGACTACATGGAGCCCGAGGCAGCAATATCCCCTTAGATACAAAACGGCTGAAGGTCGATGTATTGACTCTCGACGCAATTTAAGTGTTCCATCGTCATTAGGAGGCGAAGAACGTTACAATTAACTATCAGTTTTGCGTCGGGTTAGAAAATCTAGACTCACAGGAGAACGATCATAAGGTGCCCTAGGCAGCAATAGACCCTTGGAGACAAGTCGGCTGGAGGACGATTTATTGGATCGCGACGCAATTTGAATGTTCCATCGTCATTAGGAGGCGCTGAACGTTACAATTCACTATCATTTTTGCGTCGGATTCTAAAATCTAGACTCACAGGAGAAGGCTCATATGGTGCCCGAGGCAGCAATATCCCCTTGGAGACAAGTCGGCTGGAGGACGATGTATTGAATCGCAACGCAATTTGAGTGCTCCATCGTCATTAGGAGGCCCTGAACGTTACAATTAACTATCAGTTTTGCGTCGGATTCGACAATGTAGACTCACTGCAGATGGACCATAAGGTTCCCGAGGCAGCAATATCCCCTTGGAGACGAGTCCGCTGGAGGACGATGTATTGAATCGCAACGCAATTTGAGTGTTCCATCGTCATTAGGTGGCCCTGAAAGTTTCAATTAATTATCAGTTTTGCGTCGGTTTCGAAAGTCTAGACTCACAGGAGAACGATCATATGGTGCCCGAGGCACCAATAGACCCTTGGAGACAAGTCGGCTGGGGGACGATGTATTGAATCTCGACGCAATTTGAGGGTTCTATCGTCATTTGGAGGCCCTGAATGTTACAATAACTATCAGTTTTTAGTCGGATTCGAAAATCTAGACTCACTGGAGATGGACCATAAGGTTCCCGAGGCAGCAATATCAACTTGGAGACGAGTCCGCTGGAGGACGATGTATTGAATCGCAACGCAATTTGAGTGCTCCATCGTCATTAGGAGGCCCTGAACGTTACAATTAACTATCAGTTTTTCGTCGGATTCGAAAATCTAGACTCACTGGAGATGGACCATAAGGTTCCCGAGGCAGCAATAGACCCTTGGAGACAAGTTTGCTGGAGGACTATGTATTGGATCGCGACGCAATTTGAGTGTTCCATCGTCATTAGGAGGCCCTGAATGTTACAATTAACCATCGTTTTTTCGTCGGATACGAAAATCTAGACTCACTGGAGACGGACCATTAGGTGCCCGAGGCAGCAGTATCCCCTTGGAGACCAGTTCGCTGGAGGACGATGTATTGGATCGCGACGCAATTTGAGTGTTCCATCGTCATTAGGAGGCCCTGAACGTTACAATTAACTATCAGTTTTGCGTCGGATTCGACAATCTAGACTCACAGGAGAACGACCATAAGGTGCCCGAGGCAGCAATAGACCCTTGGGGACAAGTCGGCAGAAGGACGATGTATTGGATCGCGACGCAATTTGAGTGTTCCATCGTCATTTGGAGGCCCTGAACGTTACAATTAACTACCATTTTAGTGTCGGATTCGAAAATCTACTCACGGGAGAAGGATCATATGGTGCCCGAGACAGCAATATCCACTTGGAAACAATTCGGCTGAAGGACGGTGTATTGAATCTCGACGCAATTTGAGTGTTCCATCGTCATTTGGAAGCCCTGAATGTTACAATTAACTATAAGTTTCGCGTCGGATTCGATAATCTAGACTCACAGGAGACGGACCACATGGAGCCCGAGGCAGCAATATCCCTTATAGACAAAAACGGCTGGAGGTCGTCGTATTGACTCTCGACGCAACTTGAGTGTTCCATCGTCAATAGGAGGCGAAGAACGTTACAATTGACTATCAGTTTTGCGTCGGGTTAGAAAATCTAGACTCACAGGAGAACGATCATAAGGTGCCCTAGACAGCAATAGACCCTTGGAGACAAGTCGGCTGGAGGACGGTTAATTGGATCGCGACGCAATTTGAATGTTCCATCGTCATTAGGAGGCCCTGAATGTTATAATTAACTATCAGTTTTTCGTCGGATCGAAAATCTAGACTCACTGGAGACGGACCATAAGGTGCCCGAGGCAGCAATATCCCCTTGGAGACCAGTCCGCTGAAGGACGAAGTATTGAATCGCGACGCAATTTGAGTGTTCCATCGTCATTAGGAGGCGCTGAACGTTACAATTAACTATCAGTTATACGTCGGATTCGAAAATCTAGACTCACAGGAGAACGACCATAAGGTGCCCGAGGCAGCAGTAGACCCTTGGAGACAAGTCGGCTGAAGGACGATGTATTGGATCTTGACGCAATTTGAGTGTTCTACCGTCATTAAGAGGCGCTATACGTTACAATTCACTATCATTTTTGCGTTGGATTCGAAAATCTAGACACACAGGAGAACGATCATAATTAGCCCGAGGCTGCAATATCCCCATGGAGACAAGTTGGGTGGATTACGATGTATTGAATCTCGACGCAATTTGAGTGTTCCTTCGCCATTAGGAGGTCCTGAACGTTACAATTAACTATCAGTTATTCGTCGGATTCGAAAATCTAGACTCACAGGAGAACGAACATAAGGTGCTCCAGGCAGCAATAGACCTTTGGAGACAAGTCGGCTGGAGGATGATGTATTGGATCGCGACTTAATGTGAGTGTTCCATCGTAACTAGGAGGCCCTGATTGTTACAATTAACTATCAGTTTTGCGTCGGATTCTAAAACGTAGAATTACTGGAGGCGGACCATGTGGTGCCCGAGGCAGCGATATCCTCTTGGAGACAAGTCGGCTGGAGGACGATGTAGTGAATCTCGACGCAATTTGAGTGTTCCATCGTCATTAGGTGGCCCTGAACGTTACAATTACCTATCATATTAGCGTCGGATTCGAAAATCTACTCACAGGAGAAGTTCATATGGTGCCCGAGACAGCAATATCCCCTTGGATACAATTCGGCTGGAGGCTGATGTATTGAATCTCGACGCAGTTTGAGTGTTCCATCGTCATTAGGAGGCCCTGAACATTACAATTAACTATCATTTTAGCGTCGGTTTCGAAAATCTAGACTCACAGGAGACGGACCATATGGTGCCCGAGGCAGCAATATCCCCTTGGAGACAAGTATGCTGGAGGCCGATTTATTGAATATCGACGCAATGTGAGTGTTCCATCGTCATTTCGAGGCCCTGAACGTTACAATTAACTGTCAGTTTCGCGTCCGATTCGAAAATCTAGACTCACAGGAGAACGATCATAAGGTGCCCCAGACACCAATAGACCCTTGGAGACAAGACGGCTGGAGGACGATGTATTGGATCGCGACGCAATTAGAGTGGTCCATCGTAACTAGGAGGCCCTGATTGTTACAATTAACTATCAGTTTTGCGTCCGATTCTAAAACGTAGAATTACCGGAGACGGACCATGTGGTGCCCGAGGCAGCGATATCCCCTTGGAGACAAGTCGGCCGGAGGACGATGTATTGACTCTCGACGCAATTTGAGTGTTCCATCGTCATTAGGAGGCGCTGAACGTTACAATTAACTATCATTTTAGCGTCGGATTCGAAAATCTACTCACAGGATCAGGATCATATGGTGCCCGAGCCAACAATATCCCTTTGGAGACAGGTCGGCTTAAAGCCGATGTATTGAATCTCGACGCAATTTGAGTGTTCCATCGTCATTAGGGGGCCCTGAACGTTTCATTTAATTATCAGTTTTGCGTCGGGTTCGAAAGTCTAGACTCACAGGAGAATGATCATACGGTGCCCGAGGCAGCAATAGACCCTTGGAGACAAGTCGGCTGGAGGACGATGTATTGAATCGCGACGCAATTTGAGTTTTCCATCGTCATTTGGAGGCCCTGAACGTTACAATTAACTATCATATTAGTGTCGGATTCGAAAATCTACTCACAGGAGAAGTTCATATGGTGCCCGAGACAGCAATATCCCCTTGGGGAGAAGTCGGCTGGAGGACGATGTACTGAATCTTGACGCAATATGAGTGTTCCATCGTCATTTGGAAGCCCTGAATGTATCAATTAACTATCAGTTTCGCGTCGGATTCGATAATCTACACTGACAGGAGGCGGACCACATGGAGCCCGAGGCAGCAATGTCCCCCTATTGACAAAACGGCTGGAGGTCGTTGTATTGACTCTCGACGCAATTTGAGTGTTCCATCGTCATCAGGAGGCGACGAACGTTACAATTAACGAACAAATTTGCGTCGGATTCGAAAATCCAGAAACACAGGAGAACGATCATAATTAGCCCGAGGCAGCAATATCCCCATGGAGACAAGTCGGGTGGAGGACGATGTATTGAATCTCGACCCACATTGAGTGTTCCATCGTCATTAGGAGGCCCTGAACGCTACAATTAAATATCATTTTTGCGTCGGATTCGAAAATCTAGACTGACAAGAGAACGACCATAAGGTGCCCGAGGCAGCAATAGATCCTTGGAGACAAATCGGCTGGAGGACGATGTATTGAATCTCGACGTAATTTGAGTGTTCTATCGTAATTAGGAGGCGCTGAACGTTACAATTCACTATAATTTTTGCGTCGGATTCGAAAATCTAGACTCACAGGAGAAGGATCATATGGTGCCCGAGACAGCAATATCCCCTTGGAGGCAAGTCGGCTGGATGCCGATGTATTCAATCACGACGCAATTTGAGTGTTCCATCGACATTAGGTGGCCCTGAACGTTACAATTAACTATCTGTTTTGCGCCGGATTCGAAAATCTAGACACCTGAGAACAAGGTGCCTGAAGCAGCAATATCCCCTTGGAGACCAGTCCGCTGGAGGACGATGTATTGAATCGCGACGCAATTTGAGTGCTCTATCGTCAATAGGAGGCCCTGAACGTTACAATTAACTATCAATTTCGCGTCGGATTCAATAATCTAGACTCGCAGGAGACGGACCATTTGGAGCCCGAGGCTGCAATATCCCCTTGGAATCAATTCGGCTGGAGGACGATGAAGTGAATCTCGACGCAATTTGAGTGTTCTACCTTCATTAGGAGGCGCTGAACGTTACAATTCACTATCATTCTTGCGTCTGATTCGCAAATCTAGACTCACAGGAGAAGGATCATATGGTGCCCGAGACAGCAATATCCCCTTGGAGACAGGTCGGCTGGAAGCCGATGTATTGATTCTCGACTCAATTTGAGTGTTCCATCGTCATTAGGAGGCCCTGAACGTTTCAATTAATTATCAGTTTTGCGTCGGATTCGATAATCTAGACTCACAGGAGACGGACCACATTGAGCCCGAGGCAGCAATATCGCCTTATAGGCAAAACGGCTGGAGGTCGATGTATTGACTCTCGACGCAATTTGAGTGTTCCATCGTCATTAGGAGGCGAAGAACGTTACAATTAACTATAATTTTTGCGTCGGGTTAGAAAATCTAGACTCACAGGAGAACGATCATAAGGTGCCCTAGGCAGCAATAGACCCTAGGAGACAAGTCGGCTGGAGGACGATTTATTGGATCGCGACGCAATTTGAATGTTCCATCGTCATTAGGAGGCGCTGAACGTTACAATTCACTATCATTTTTGCGTCGGATTCGAAAATCTAGACTCACAGGAGAAGGCTCATATGGTGCCCGAGGCAGCAATATCCCCTTGGAGACAAGTCAGCTGGAGGCCGATGTATTGAATCTCGACGCAATGTGAGGGTTCTATCGTCATTTTGAGGCCCTGATTGTTACAATAACTATCAGTTTTTCATCGGATTTGAAAATCTAGACTCACTGGAGATGGACCATAAGGTTCCCGAGGCAGCAATATCCCATTGGAGACGAGTCCGCTGGAGAACGATGTATTGAATCGCGACGCAATTTGAGTGCTCCATCGTCATTAGGAGGCCCTGAACGTTACAATTAACTATCAGTTTTTCGTCGGATTCGAAAATCTAGACTCACTGGAGATGGAACATAAGGTTCCCGAGGCAGCAATAGACCCTTGGAGACAAGTCGGCTGGAGGACGATGTATTGGATCGCGACGCAATTTGAGTGTTCCTTCGTCATTAGGAGGACCTGAATGTTACAATTAACTATCACTTTTTCGTCGGATACGAAAATCTAGACTCAATGGAGACGTACCATTAGGAGCCCCAGTCAGCAATATCCGCTTTGAGACCAGTTCGCTGGAGGACGACACATTGGATCGCGTCGCAATTTCAGTGCTCCATCGTCATTAGGAGGATCTGAACGTTACAATTAACTATCAGTTTTTCGTCGGATTCGTAAATCTAGACTCACTGGAGATGGACCATAAGGTTCCCGAGGCAGCAGTTGACCCTTGGAGACAAGTCGGCTGGAGGTCGATGTATTGAATCTTGACGCAATTTGAGGGTTCCATCGTCGATAGGATTCCCTGAATGTTACAATTAACTATCAGTTTTGCGTCGGGTTCGAAAATCTAGACTCACAAGAGAACGACCATAAGGTGCCAGAGGCAGCAACAGACCCTTGGAGACAAGTCGGCTGGAGGCCGATTTATTGAATCTCGACGCAATGTGAGTGTTCCATCGTCATTAGGAGGCGCTGAACGTTACAATTAACTATCATTTTTGCGTCGGATTCGAAAATCTAGACTCACAGGAGAACGACAATAAGGTGCCCGAGGCAGCAATAGACCCTTGGAGACAAGTAGGCTGGAGGACGGTGTATTGACTCTCAACGCAATTTGAGTGTTCCATCGTCAATAGGAGGCGCTGAACGTTACACTTAACTATCATTTTAGCGTCGGATTCGAAAATCTACTCACAGGAGAAGGATCATATGGTGCCCGAGACAGCAAATCCCCTTGGAAACAAGTCGGCTGGATGCCGATCTATTGAACCTCGACGCAATTTCAGTGTTCCATCGTCATTAGGAGGCGCTGAATGTTACAATTAACTATCAGTTTTTCGTCGGATTCGAAAATCTAGACTCACTGGAGACGGACCATAAGGTGCCTGAGGCTATATCCCCTTGGAGACCAGTCCGTTGGAGGACGATGTATTGTATCGCAACGCAATTTGTGTGCTTCATCGTCATTAGGAGGCCCTGAACGTTACAATTACCTATCAGTTTCGCGTCGGATTCAAAAATCTAGGCTCACAGGAGACGTACCATATGGAGCCCGAGGCAGCAATATCCCCTTGAAGACAAGTCGGCAGGAGGTCGATGTATTGACTCTCGACGCAATTTGCGTGATCCGTCATCATTAGGAGGCGCTGAACGTTACAATTAAGTATCATTTTTGTGACGGTTTCGAAAATATAGACTCACAGGAGAACGACCATAAGGTGCCTGAGGCAGCAGAAGACCCTTGGAGACAAGTCGGCTGGAGGTCGATGCATTGAATCTCGACGCAATTTGAGTGTTCCATCGCCAATAGGAGGCCCTGAACGTTACAATTAACTATGAGTTTTGCGTCGGATTCGAAAACGTAGAATCACCGGAGACGGACCATGTGGTGCCCGAGGCAGCGATATCCCCTTGGAGACAAGTCGGCTGGAGGCCGATGTATTGAATCTCGACGCAATTTGAGTGCTCCATCGTCATTAGAAGGCCCTGAACGTTACAATTAACTATCATTTTTGCGTCGGATTCGAAAATCTAGACTCAGAGGAGAACGACCATAAGGTGCCCGAGGCAGCAATAGACCCTTGGAGGCAAGTCGGCTGGAGGACGATGTATTGAATCTCGACGCAATTTGAGAGTTCCATCTTCATTAGGAGGCCCTGAACGTTACAATTAACTATCATTTTTGCGTCGGATTCGAAAATCTAGACTTACAAGAGAACGACCATAAGGTGCCCGAGGCAGCATTAGACCCTTGGAGACAGGTCGGTTGGAGGACGATGTATTGGATCGCGACGCAATTTGAGTGTTCCATCGTCATTAGGAGGCCCTGAATGTTACAATTAACTATCATTTTTGCGTCGGATTCGAAAATCTAGACTCACAGCAGACGGACCATTTGGTGCCCGAGGCAGCAATATCCCCTTAAAGAGAAATCGGCTGAAGGACGATGTACTGAATCTCGACGCAATTTGAGTCTTCTATCGTCATTAGGAGGCGCTGAACGTTACAATTCACTACAATTTTTGCGTCAGAGTCGAAAATCTAGACTCACAGGAGAAGGATCATATTGTGCCCGAGACAGCAATATCCCCTTGGAGGCAAGTCGGTTGGAGGACGATGTATTGAATCTCGACGCAATTTGAGTGTCCCATCGTCATTAGGAGGCCCTAAACGTTACAATTAACTATCATTTATGCGTCGGATTCGATAATCTAAACTCACCGGAGAACGACCATAAGGTGCCCGAGGCTGCAACAGACCCTTGGAGACAAGTCGGCTGGAGGCCGATGTACTGAATCTCGACGCAATTTGAGTGTTCCATCGTCATTACAAGGCCCTGAACGTTACAATTAACTATCATTTTTGCGTCGGATTCGAAAATCTAGACTCACAGGAGAACGACCATAAGGTGCCCGAGGCAGCAATAGACCCTTGGAGACAAGTCGGCTGAAGGCCGATGTATTGAATCTCGACGCAATTTGAGTGTTCCATCGGCATTAGGATGCCCTGAACGTTACAGTTAACTATCATTTTAGCGTCAGATTCGAAAATCTACTAACAGGAGAAGGATCATATGGTGCACGAGACTGCAATATCCCCTTGGATACAAGTAGACTGGAGGTCGATGTATTGACTCTCGACGCAATTTGAGTGTTCCATCGTCTTTAGGAGTCCCTGAACGTTACAATTAACTATCATTTATGCCTCGGATTCGAAAATCTACTCACAGGAGAACGACCATAACGTGCCCGAGGCAGCAATAGACCCTTGGAGACAATTCGGCTGGAGGACGATGTATTGAATCTCGACGCAATTTGAGTCTTCTATCGTCATTAGGAGGCGCTGAACGTTACAATTCACTATCATTTTTGCGTCGGACTCGAAAATCTAGACTCACAGGAGAAGGATCGTATTGTGCCCGAGACTGCAATATCCCCTTGGATACAAATCGACTGGAGGTCGATGTATTGACTCTCGACGCAATTTGAGTGTTCCATCGTCTTTAGGAGTCCCTGAACGTTACAATTAACTATCATTTATGCGTCGGATTCGAAAATCTAGACTCACAGGAGAACGACCATAAGGTGCCCGAGGCAGCAATAGACCCTTGGAAACAAGTCGGCTGGATACCGATGTATTGACTCTCGACGCAATTTGAGTGTTCCATCGTCAGTAGGAGGCCCTGAACGTTACAATTAACTATGAGTTTTGCGTCGGATTCGAAAATCTAGACTCACAGGAGAACGATCATAAGGTGCCCGAGGCAGCAATAGACCCTTGGAGACAAGTCGGCTGGAGGGCGATGTATTGAATCTCGACGCAATTTGAGTGTTCCATCGTCATTAGGGGGCCCTAGACGTTACAATTAACTATCATTTTTGCGTCGGATTCGATAATCTAAACTCACAGGAGAACGACCATAAGGTGCCCGAGGCAGCAATAGACCCTTGGAGCCAAGTCGGCTGGAGGACGATGTATTGGATCGCGACGCAATTTGAGTGTTCCATCGTCATTAGGAGGCCCTGAATGTTCAATTAACTATCAGTTTTTCGTCGGATTCGAAAATCTAGACTCACAGCAGACGGACCATTTGGTGCCCGAGGCAGCAATATCCCCTTGGAGACAAATCGGCTGGAGGACGATGTATTGAATCTCGACGCAATTTGAGTCTTCTATCGTCATTATGAGGCGCTGAACGTTACAATTCACTATCATTTTTGCGTCGGATTCGAAAATCTAGACTCACAGGAGAAGAATCATATTGTGCTCGAGACAGCAATATTCCCTTGGAGACAAGTCGGCTGGAGGTCGATATATTGAATCTCAACTCAATTTGAGTGTTCCATCGTCATTAGGTGGCCCTGAACGTTACAATTAACAATCAGTTTTGCGTCGGGTTCGAAAATCTAGACGCACAGCAGAACGATCACAAGGTGCCCGTGGCTGCTACTGACCCTTGGAGACAAGTCGGTTGGAGGACGATGTATTGGATCGCGACGCAAAATGAGTGTTCCATCGTCATTAGGAGGCCGTGAATGTTACAATTAACATCAGTTTTTCGTCGGATTCTAAAATCTAAACTCACAGGAGAACGACCATAGGGTGCCCGATGCAGTAATATCCCCTTGGAGACAAGTCGGCTGGAGGTCGATGTATTGAATCTCGACGCAATTTGAGAGATCTATCGTCATCAGGAGGCGCTGAACGTTACTATTCACTATCATTTTTGTGTCGGATTCGAAAATCTTGACTCACAGGAGAAGGATCATATTGTGCCCGAGACAGCAATATCCCCTTGGAGACAAGTCGGCTGGAGGCCGATGTATTGAATCTCGACGCAATTTGAGTGTTCCATCGTCATTAGGAGGCCCTGAACGTCGCAATTAACTATCAGTTTCGCGTCGGATTAGAAAATCTAGACTCACAGGAGACGGACCACATGGAGCCCGAGGCAGCAATATCCCCTTGGAGACAAGTCGGCTGGAGGTCGATATATTGAATCTCGACTCAATTTGAGAGTTCCATCGTCATTAGGTGGCCCTGAACGTTACAATTAACAATCAGTTTTGCGTCGGGTTCGAAAATCTAGACTCACAGGAGAACGACCATAAGGTGCCCGAGGCAGCAACAGGCCCTTGGAGACAAGTCGGCTCGAGGCCGATGTATTGAATCTCGACTCAATTTCAGTGTTCCATCGTCATTAGGTAGCCCTGAATGTTCAATTAACTATCAGTTTTTCGTCGGATACGAAAATCTAGACACACTGGAGACGGACCATAAGTGCCCGATGCAGCAATATCCCCTTGGAGACCAGTCCGCTGGAGGACGATGTATTGAATCGGGTCGCAATTTGAGTGCTCCATCGTCATTTGGAGGCCCTGAATGTTACAATTAACTATCAGTTTTTCGTCGGATTCGAAAATCTAGACTCACAGCAGACGGACCATTTGGTGCCCGAGGCAGCAATATCCCCTTGGAGACAAATCGGCTGGAGGACGACGTATTGAATCTCGACGCAATTTGAGTCTTCTATCGTCATTAGGAGGCGCTGAACGTTACAATTCACTGTCTTTTATGCGTCGGATTCGAAATTCTAGACTCACAGGAGAAGGATCATATTGTGCCCGAGACAGCAATATCCCCTTGGAGACAAGTCGGCTGGAGGCCGATGTATTGAATCTCGACGCAATTTGAGTGTTCCATCGTCATTAGGAGGCCCTAAACGTTACAATTAACTATCATTTTTGCGTCGGATTCGATAACCTAAACTCACAGGAGAATGACCATAAGGTCCCCGAGGCAGCAACAGACCCTTGGAGACAAGTCGGCTGGAGGCCGATGTATTGATTCTCGACGCAATTTGAGTGTTCCATCGTCATTACAAGGCCCTGAACGTTACAATTAACTATCATTTTTGCGTCTGATTCGAATATCTAGACTCACTGGGGACGTATCATAAGGTGCCCGAGGCAGCAATAGACCCTTGGAGACAAATCGACTGGAGGCCGATGTATTGAATATCGCCGAAATTTGGGTGTTCCATCGTCGTTAGGTCGCCCTGAACGTTATAATGCACTATCAGTTTTGCGTCGGGTTCGAAAATCTAGACTTACAAGAGAACGACCACAAGGTGCCCGAGGCAGCATTAGACCCTTGGAGACAAGTCGGCTGGAGGACGATGTATTAGATCGCGACGCAATTTGAGTGTTCCATCGTCATTAGGAGGCCCTGAATGTTACAATTAACTATCAGTTTTTCGTCGGATTCGAAAATCTAGACTCACAGCAGACGGACCATTTGGTGCCCGAGGCAGCAATATCCCCTTGGAGACAAATCGGCTGGAGGACGATGTATTGACTCTCGACGCAATTTGAGTCTTCTATCGTCATTAGGAGGCCCTGAACGTTACAATTCACTATCATTTTTGCGTCGGATTCGAAAATCTAGACTCAAAGGAGAAGGATCATATTGTGCCCGAGACAGCAAAATCCCCTTGGAGACAAGTCGGCTGGAGGCCGATGTATTGATTCTCGACGCAATTTGAGTGTTCCATCGTCATTAGGAGGCCCCAAACGTTACAATTAACTATCAGTTTCGCGTCGGATTCGAAAATCTAGACTCACAGGAGACGGGCCACATGGAGCCCGAGGCAGCAATATCCCCTTGTAGACAAGTCGGCTGGAGGAAGATGTATTGAATCTCGACGCAATTTGAGTGTTCCATCGGCATTAGGAGGCCCTGAAGGTTACAATTAACTATCATTTTTGCGTCGGATTCGAAAATCTAGACTCACAGGAGAACGGCCATAAGGTGCCCCAGGCAGCAATAGACCCTTGGAGACAAGTCGGCTGGAGGTCGGTGTATTGAATCTCGACTCAATTTGAGTGTTCCATCGTCATTAGATGGCCCTGAACGTAACACTTAACATTCAGTTTTGCGTCGGGTTCGAAAATCTAAACTCACAGCAGAACGGTCACAAGGTGCCCGTGGCAGCTATTGACCCTTGGAAAACAGTCCGCTGGAGGACGATGTATTGAATCGCGACGCAATTTGAGTGCTCCATCGTCATTTGGAGGCCCTGAACCTTACAAATAACTATCAGTTTCGCGTCGGATTCAAAAATCCAGACTCACAGGAGACGGACCATTTGGTGCCCGAGCCAGCAATATCCCCTTGGAGACAAGGCCGCTGTAGGCCGATGTATTGAATGTCGACGCAATTTGAGTGTTCCATCGTCATTAGGAGGCCCTGAACCTTACAATTAACTATCAGTTTCGCGTCGGATTCGAAAATCTAGACTCACAGGAGACGGACCACATGGAGCCCGAGGCAGCAATATCCCGATGTAGACAAGTCGGCTGGATGCCGATGTATTGAATCTCGACGCAATTTGAGTGTTCCGTCGTCATTAAGAGGCCCTAAACGTTACAATTAACTATCATTTTTGCGTCGGATTCGATAATCTAAACTCACAGGAGAACGACCATAAGGTGCCCGAGGCAGCAACAGATACTTGGAGACAAGTCGGCTGGAGGCCGATGTATTGAATCTCGACGCAATTTGAGTGTTCCATCGTCATTACAAGGCCCTGAACGTTACAATTAACTATCATTTTTGCGTCGGATTCGAAAATCTAGACTCACAGGAGAACGACCATAAGGTGCCCGAGGCAGCAATAGACCCTAGGAGACAAGTCGGCTGGAGGCCGATGTATTGATTCTCTACGCAAATTGTGTGTTCCATCGGCATTAGAAGGCCCTGAACGTTACAGTTAACTATCATTTTAGCGTCGGATTCGAAAATCTACTAACAGGAGAAGGATCATATGGTGCACGAGACTGCAATATCCCCTTGGATACAAGTCGACTGGAGGTCGATGTATTGACTCTCGACGCAATTTGAGTGTTCCATCGTCATTAGGAGTCCCTGAACGTTACAATTAACTATCATTTAAGCGTCGGATTCGAAAATCTAGACTCACAGGAGAACGACCATAAGGTGCCCGAGGCAGCAACAGACCCTTGGAGACAAGTCGGCTGGAAACCGATGTATTGATTCTTGACGCAATTTGAGTGTTCCATCGTCATTAGGAGGCCCTGAACGTTACAATTAACAATCATTTTAGCGTCGGATTCGAAAATCTACTCACAGGAGAAGTTCATACGGTGCTCGAGACAGCAATATACCCCTTGGAGACAAATCGACTGGAGGCCGATGTATTAAATATCGACGCAATTTGAGTGTTCCATCGTCTTTAGGAGTCCCTGAACGTTACAATTATCTATCAGTTTCGCGTCGGATTCGAAAATCCAAACTCACAGGAGAACGACCATAAGGTGCCCGAGGCAGCAACAGACCCTTGGAGACAAGTCGGCTGGAGGTCGATGTATTGAGTCTCGACTCAATTTGAGTGTTCCATCGTCATTAGGTGGCCCTGAACGTTACAATTAACAATCAGTCTTGCGTCGGGTTCGAAAATCTAGACTCACAGCAAAACGATCACAAGGTGCCCGTGGCAGCTATTGACCCTCGGAGACCAGTCCGCTGGAGGGCGATGTATTGAATCGCGACGCAATTTGAGTGTTCCATCGTCATTAGGAGGCCGTGAATGTTACAATGAACATCAGTTTTTCGTCGGATTCTAAAATCTAAACTCACAGGAGAACGACCATAGGGTGCCCAATGCAGCAATATCCCCTTGGAGACCAGTCCGCTGGAGGACGATGTATTGAATCGCGACGCAATTTGAGTGCTCCATCGTCATTTGGAGGCCCTGAACGTTACAATTAACTATCAGTTTCGCGTCGGATTCAAAATTCCAGACTCACAGGAGACGGACCATTTGGTGCCCGAGGCAGCAATATCCCCTTGGAGACAAATCAGCTGGAGGACGATGTATTGAATCTCGACGCAATTTGAGAGTTCTATCGTCATCAGGAGGCGCTGAACGTTACTATTCACTATCATTTTTGCGTCGGATTCGAAAATCTAGACTCACAGGAGAACGACCATAAGGTGCCCGAGGCAGCAATAGACCCTTGGAGACAAGTCGGCTGGAGGACGATGTATTGAATCTCGACGCAATTTGAGAGTTCCATCGTCATTAGGAGGCCATGAACGTTACAATTAACTATCATTTTTGCGTCGGATTCGAAAATCTACTAACAGGAGAAGGATCGTATGGAGCACGAGACTGCAATATCCCCTTGGATACAAGTCGGCTGGTGGCCGATGTATTGAATCTCGACGCAATTTGAATGTTCCATCGGCATTAGGAGGCCCTGGACGTTACAGTTAACTATCATTTTAGCGTCGGATTCGAAAATCTACTAACAGGAGAAGGATCATATGGTGCACGAAACTGCAATATCCCCACGGATACAAGTCGACTGGAGGTCGATGTATTGACTCTCGACGCAATTTGAGTGTTCCTTCGAATTTAGGAGTCCCTGAACGTTACAATTCAGTATCATTTCTGCGTCGGATTCGAAAATCTAGACTCACAGGAGAACGACCAGAAGGTGACCGAGGCAGCAATAGACCCTTGGAGACAAGTCGGCTGGAAACCGATGTATTGATTCTTGACGCAATTTGAGTGTTCCATCGTCATTAGGAGGCCCTGAACGTTACAATTGACAATCATTTTACCGTCGGATTCGAAAATGTACTCACAGGAGAACTTCATACGGTACTCGAGACAGCAATATACCCCTTGGAGAGAAATCGACTGGAGGCCGATGTATTGAATATCGACGCAATTTGAGTGTTCCATCGTCATTAGGAGGCCCTGAATGTTACAATTAACTATCAGTTTTTCCTCGGATTCGAAAATCTAGACTCACAGCAGACGGACCATTTGGTGCCCGAGGCATCAATATCCCCTTGGAGACAAATCGGCTGGAGGTCGATGTATTGAATCTCGACTCAATTTGAGTGTTCCATCGTCATTAGGTGGCCCTGAACGTTACAATTAACAATCAGTTTTGCGTCGGGTTCGAAAATCTAGACTCACAGCAGAATGGTCACAAGGTGCCCGTGGCAGCTATTGACCCTTGGAGACCAGTCCGCCGGAGGACGATGTATTGAATCGCGACGCAATTTGAGTGCTCCATCGTCATTTGGAGGCCCTGAACCTTACAATTAACTATCAGTTTCGCGTCGGATTAAAAAATCCAGACTCACAGGAGACGGACCATTTGGTGCCCGAGCCAGCAATATCCACTTGGAGACAAGTCCGCTGTAGGCCGATGTATTGAATCTCGACACAATTTGAGTGTTGCATCGTCATTAGGACGCCCTGAACCTTACAATTAACTATCAGTTTCGCGTCGGATTCGAGAATCTAGTCTCACAGGAGACGGACCACATGGAGCCCGAGGCAGCAATATCCCGATGTAGACAAGTCGGCTGGATGCCGATGTATTGAATCTCGACGCAATTTGAGTGTTCCGTCGTCATTAAGAGGCCCTAAACGTTACAATTAACTATCATTTTTGCGTCGGATTCGATAATCTAAACTCACAGGAGAACGACCATAAGGTGCCCGAGGCAGCAACAGATACTTGGAGACAAGTCGGCTGGAGGCCGATGTATTGAATCTCGACGCAATTTGAGTGTTCCATCGTCATTACAAGGCCCTGAACGTTACAATTAACTATCATTTTTGCGTCGGATTCGAAAATCTAGACTCACAGGAGAACGACCATAAGGTGCCCGAGGCAGCAATAGACCCCAGGAGACAAGTCGGCTGGAGGCCGATGTATTGATTCTCTACGCAAATTGTGTGTTCCATCGGCATTAGAAGGCCCTGAACGTTACAGTTAACTATCATTTTAGCGTCGGATTCGAAAATCTACTAACAGGAGAAGGATCATATGGTGCACGAGACTGCAATATCCCCTTGGATACAAGTCGACTGGAGGTCGATGTATTGACTCTCGACGCAATTTGAGTGTTCCATCGTCATTAGGAGTCCCTGAACGTTACAATTAACTATCATTTAAGCGTCGGATTCGAAAATCTAGACTCACAGGAGAACGACCATAAGGTGCCCGAGGCAGCAACAGACCCTTGGAGACAAGTCGGCTGGAAACCGATGTATTGATTCTTGACGCAATTTGAGTGTTCCATCGTCATTAGGAGGCCCTGAACGTTACAATTAACAATCATTTTAGCGTCGGATTCGAAAATCTACTCACAGGAGAAGTTCATACGGTGCTCGAGACAGCAATATACCCCTTGGAGACAAATCGACTGGAGGCCGATGTATTAAATATCGACGCAATTTGAGTGTTCCATCGTCTTTAGGAGTCCCTGAACGTTACAATTATCTATCAGTTTCGCGTCGGATTCGAAAATCCAAACTCACAGGAGAACGACCATAAGGTGCCCGAGGCAGCAACAGACCCTTGGAGACAAGTCGGCTGGAGGTCGATGTATTGAGTCTCGACTCAATTTGAGTGTTCCATCGTCATTAGGTGGCCCTGAACGTTACAATTAACAATCAGTCTTGCGTCGGGTTCGAAAATCTAGACTCACAGCAAAACGATCACAAGGTGCCCGTGGCAGCTATTGACCCTCGGAGACCAGTCCGCTGGAGGGCGATGTATTGAATCGCGACGCAATTTGAGTGTTCCATCGTCATTAGGAGGCCGTGAATGTTACAATGAACATCAGTTTTTCGTCGGATTCTAAAATCTAAACTCACAGGAGAACGACCATAGGGTGCCCAATGCAGCAATATCCCCTTGGAGACCAGTCCGCTGGAGGACGATGTATTGAATCGCGACGCAATTTGAGTGCTCCATCGTCATTTGGAGGCCCTGAACGTTACAATTAACTATCAGTTTCGCGTCGGATTCAAAATTCCAGACTCACAGGAGACGGACCATTTGGTGCCCGAGGCAGCAATATCCCCTTGGAGACAAATCAGCTGGAGGACGATGTATTGAATCTCGACGCAATTTGAGAGTTCTATCGTCATCAGGAGGCGCTGAACGTTACTATTCACTATCATTTTTGCGTCGGATTCGAAAATCTAGACTCACCTGAGAACGACCATAAGGTGCCCGAGGCAGCAATAGACCCTTGGAGACAAGTCGGCTGGAGGACGATGTATTGAATCTCGACGCAATTTGAGAGTTCCATCGTCATTAGGAGGCCATGAACGTTACAATTAACTATCATTTTTGCGTCGGATTCGAAAATCTACTAACAGGAGAAGGATCGTATGGAGCACGAGACTGCAATATCCCCTTGGATACAAGTCGGCTGGTGGCCGATGTATTGAATCTCGACGCAATTTGAATGTTCCATCGGCATTAGGAGGCCCTGGACGTTACAGTTAACTATCATTTTAGCGTCGGATTCGAAAATCTACTAACAGGAGAAGGATCATATGGTGCACGAAACTGCAATATCCCCACGGATACAAGTCGACTGGAGGTCGATGTATTGACTCTCGACGCAATTTGAGTGTTCCTTCGAATTTAGGAGTCCCTGAACGTTACAATTCAGTATCATTTCTGCGTCGGATTCGAAAATCTAGACTCACAGGAGAACGACCAGAAGGTGACCGAGGCAGCAATAGACCCTTGGAGGCAAGTCGGCTGGAAACCGATGTATTGATTCTTGACGCAATTTGAGTGTTCCATCGTCATTAGGAGGCCCTGAACGTTACAATTGACAATCATTTTACCGTCGGATTCGAAAATGTACTCACAGGAGAACTTCATACGGTACTCGAGACAGCAATATACCCCTTGGAGAGAAATCGACTGGAGGCCGATGTATTGAATATCGACGCAATTTGAGTGTTCCATCGTCATTAGGAGGCCCTGAATGTTACAATTAACTATCAGTTTTTCCTCGGATTCGAAAATCTAGACTCACAGCAGACGGACCATTTGGTGCCCGAGGCAGCAATATCCCCTTGGAGACAAATCGGCTGGAGGTCGATGTATTGAATCTCGACTCAATTTGAGTGTTCCATCGTCATTAGGTGGCCCTGAACGTTACAATTAACAATCAGTTTTGCGTCGGGTTCGAAAATCTAGACTCACAGCAGAATGGTCACAAGGTGCCCGTGGCAGCTATTGACCCTTGGAGACCAGTCCGCCGGAGGACGATGTATTGAATCGCGACGCAATTTGAGTGCTCCATCGTCATTTGGAGGCCCTGAACCTTACAATTAACTATCAGTTTCGCGTCGGATTAAAAAATCCAGACTCACAGGAGACGGACCATTTGGTGCCCGAGCCAGCAATATCCACTTGGAGACAAGTCCGCTGTAGGCCGATGTATTGAATCTCGACACAATTTGAGTGTTCCATCGTCATTAGGACGCCCTGAACCTTACAATTAACTATCAGTTTCGCGTCGGATTCGAGAATCTAGTCTCACAGGAGACGGACCACATGGAGCCCGAGGCAGCAATATCCCCTTGTAGACAAGTCGGCTGGAGGAAGATGTATTGACTCTCGACGCAATTTGAGTGTTCCATCGTCATTAGGAGGCCCTAAACGTTACAATTAACTATCATTTTTGCGTCGGATTCGATAATCTAAACTCACAGGAGAACGACCATAAGGTGCCCGAGGCAGCAATAGACCCTAGGAGTCAAGTCGGCTGGAGGCCGATGTATTGAATCTCGACGCAAATTGTGTGTTCCATCGGCATTAGGAGGCCCTGAACGTTACAGTTAACTATCATTTTAGCGTCGGATTCGAAAATCTACTAACAGGAGAAGGATCATATGGTGCACGACACTGCAATATCCCCTTGGATACAAGTCGACTGGAGGACGATGTATTGACTCTCGACGCAATTTGAGTGTTCCATCGTCGTTAGGAGTCCCTGAACGTTACAATTAACTATCATTTATGCGTCGGATTCGATAATCTAAACTCACAGGAGAACGACCATAAGGTGCCCGAGGCAGCAATAGACCCTAGGAGTCAAGTCGGCTGGAGGCCGATGTATTGAATCTCGACGCAAATTGTGTGTTCCATCGGCATTAGGAGGCCCTGAACGTTACAGTTAACTATCATTTTAGCGTCGGATTCGAAAATCTACTAACAGGAGAAGGATCATATGGTGCACGAAACTGCAATATCCCCACGGATACAAGTCGACTGGAGGTCGATGTATTGACTCTCGACGCAATTTGAGTGTTCCTTCGAATTTAGGAGTCCCTGAACGTTACAATTCAGTATCATTTCTGCGTCGGATTCGAAAATCTAGACTCACAGGAGAACGACCAGAAGGTGACCGAGGCAGCAATAGACCCTTGGAGACAAGTCGGCTGGAAACCGATGTATTGATTCTTGACGCAATTTGAGTGTTCCATCGTCATTAGGAGGCCCTGAACGTTACAATTGACAATCATTTTACCGTCGGATTCGAAAATGTACTCACAGGAGAACTTCATACGGTACTCGAGACAGCAATATACCCCTTGGAGACAAATCGACTGGAGGCCGATGTATTGAATATCGACGCAATTTGAGTGTTCCATCGTCATTAGGAGGCCCTGAATGTTACAATTAACTATCAGTTTTTCCTCGGATTCGAAAATCTAGACTCACAGCAGACGGACCATTTGGTGCCCGAGGCAGCAATATCCCCTTGGAGACAAATCGGCTGGAGGTCGATGTATTGAATCTCGACTCAATTTGAGTGTTCCATCGTCATTAGGTGGCCCTGAACGTTACAATTAACAATCAGTTTTGCGTCGGGTTCGAAAATCTAGACTCACAGCAGAACGGTCACAAGGTGCCCGTGGCAGCTATTGACCCTTGGAGACCAGTCCGCCGGAGGACGATGTATTGAATCGCGACGCAATTTGAGTGCTCCATCGTCATTTGGAGGCCCTGAACCTTACAATTAACTATCAGTTTCGCGTCGGATTCAAAAATCCAGACTCACAGGAGACGGACCATTTGGTGCCAGAGCCAGCAATATCCACTTGGAGACAAGTCCGCTGTAGGCCGATGTATTGAATCTCGACGCAATTTGAGTGTTCCATCGTCATTAGGACGCCCTGAACCTTACAATTAACTATCAGTTTCGCGTCGGATTCGTTAATCTAGTCTCACAGGAGACGGACCACATGGAGCCCGAGGCAGCAATATCCCCTTGTAGACAAGTCGGCTGGAGGAAGATGTATTGACTCTCGACGCAATTTGAGTGTTCCATCGTCATTAGGAGGTCCTAAACGTTACAATTAACTATCATTTTTGCGTCGGATTCGATAATCTAAACTCACAGGAGAACGACCATAAGGTGCCCGAGGCAGCAACAGACCCTTGGAGACAAGTCGGCTGGATGCCGATGTATTGAATCTCGACGCAATTTGAGTGTTCCATCGTCATTACAAGGCCCTGAACGTTACGAACTATCATTTTTGCGTCGGATTCGAAAATCTAGACTCACAGGAGAACGACCATAAGGTGCCCGAGGCAGCAATAGACCCTAGGAGTCAAGTCGGCTGGAGGCCGATGTATTGAATCTCGACGCAAATTGTGTGTTCCATCGGCATTAGGAGGCCCTGAACGTTACAGTTAACTATCATTTTAGCGTCGGATTCGAAAATCTACTAACAGGAGAAGGATCATATGGTGCACGACACTGCAATATCCCCTTGGATACAAGTCGACTGGAGGACGATGTATTGACTCTCGACGCAATTTGAGTGTTCCATCGTCGTTAGGAGTCCCTGAACGTTACAATTAACTATCATTTATGCGTCGGATTCGAAAATCTAGACTCACAGGAGAACGACCATAAGGTGCCCGAGGCAGCAACAGACCCTTGGAGACAAGTCGGCTGGAAACCGATGTATTGATTCTTGACGCAATTTGAGTGTTCCATCGTCATTAGGTGGCCCTGAACGTTACAATTAACAATCATTTTAGCGTCGGATTCGAAAATCTACTCACAGGAGAAGTTCATACGGTGCTCGAGACAGCAATATACCCCTTCGAGACAAATCGACTGGAGGCCGATGTATTGAATATCGACGCAATTTGAGTGTTCCATCGTCTTTAGGAGTCACTGAACGTTACAATTATCTAACAGTTTCGCGTCGGATTCGAAAATCTAAACTCACAGGAGAACGACCATAAGGTGCCCGAGGCAGCAACAGACCCTTGGAGACAAGTCGGCTGGAGGCCGATGTATTGAATCTCGACGCAATTTGAGTGTTCCATCGGCATTAGGAGGCCCTGAACGTTGCAGTTAACTATCATTTTAGCGTCGTATTCGAAAATCTAGACTCACAGGAGAACGACCATAAGGTGCCCGAGGCAGCAATAGACCCTTGGAGACAAGTCGGCTGGGGGCCGATGTATTGAATCTCGACGCAATTTGAGTGTTCCATCGTCATTAGGTGGCCCTGAACCTTACAATTAACTATCAGTTTCGCGTCGGATTCGAAAATCTAGACTCACAGGAGAACGACCATTTGGTGCCCGAGGCAGCAATAGACCCTTGGAGACAAGTCGGCTGGAGGACGATGTATTGAATCTCGTCGCAATTTGAGTGTTCCATCGTCATTAGGAGGCCCTGAACGTTACAATTAACTATCATTTTATCGTCGGATTCGAAAATCTAGACTCACAGGTGAAAGACCATATGGTGCCCGAGGCAGCAACAGACCATAGGAGACAAGTCGGCTGGAGGCCGATGTATTGAATCTCGACGCAATTTGAGTGTTCCATCGCCAATAGGAGGCCCTGAACGTTACAACTAACTATCATTTTTGCGTCGGATTCGAAAATCTAGACTCACAGGAGGACGCCCATAAGGTGCCCGAGGCAGCAACAGACCCTTGGAGACAAGTCGGCTGGAGGCCGATGTATTGAATCTCGACGCAATTTGAGTGTTCCATCGTCATTACAAGGCCCTGAACGTTACAATTAACTATCATTTTTGCGTCGGATTCGAAAATCTAGACTCACAGGAGATAGACCGTAAGGTGCCTGAGGCAGCAATAGACCCTTGGAGACAAGTCGGCTGGAGGCCGATGTATTGAATCTCGACGCAATTTGAGTGTTCCATCGTCATTAAGAGGTCCTGAGCATTACATTTAACTATCAGTTTTGCGTCGGATTCTAAAATGTTGACTCACAGGGGAACGACCATACGGTGCCCGAGGCAGCAATAGACCCTTGGAGACAAATCGGCTGAATGCCGATGTATTGAATCTCGAGGCAATTTGAGTGTTCCATCGTCATTAGGAAGCCCTCAACGTTACAATTAACAATCAGTTTCGCGTCGGATTCGAAAATCTAGACTCACATGAGAGCGAACACAAGAGGCCGGAGGCAGTAATATCCCCATGGAGACAAGTCAGCTGTAGGACGATGTACTGAATCTCGACGCAATTTGAGTGTCCCATCGTCATTAGGAGGCCCTAAAAGTTACAATTAACTATCATTTTTGCGTCGGATTCGAAAATCTAAACTCACAGGAGAACGACCATAAGGTGCCCGAGGCAGCAACAGACCCTTGGAGACAAGTCGGCTGGAGGCCGATGTAATGCATCTCGACGCAGTTTGAGTGTTCCATCGTCATTACAAGACCCTGAAAGTTGCAGTTAACTATCATTTTAGCGTCGGATTCGAAAATCTACTAACAGGAGAAGGATCATATGGTGCAGGAGACTGCAATATCCCCTTGGATACAAGTCGACTGGAGGTCGATGTATTGACTCTAGACGCAATTTGAGTGTTCCATCGTCTTTAGGAGTCCCTGAACGTTACAATTAACTATCATTCATGCGTCGGATTCGAAAATCTAGACTCACAGGAGAACGACCATAAGGTGCCCGAGGCAGCAATAGACGCTTGGAGACAAGTCGGCTGGAAACCAATGTATTGATTCTTGACGCAATTTGAGTGTTCCATCGTCATTAGGAGGCCCTGAACGTTACAATTAACATTCATTTTAGCGTCGGATTCGAAAATCTACTCACAGGAGAAGTTCATACGGTGCTCGAGAGAGCAATACACCCCTTGGAGACAAATCGACTGGAGGCCGATGTATTGAATCTCGACGCAATTTGAGTGTTCCATCGCCAATAGGAGGCCCTGAACGTTACAACTAACTATCATTTTTGCGTCGGATTCGAAAATCTAGACTCACAGGAGAACGCCCATAAGGTGCCCGAGGCAGCAACAGACCCTTGAAGACAAGTCGGCTGGAGGCCGATGTATTGAATCTCGACGCAATTTGAGTGTTCCATCGCCATTACAAGGCCCTGAACGTTACAATTAACTATCATTTTTGCGTCGGATTCGAAAATCTAGACTCACAGGAGATAGACCGTAAGGTGCCCGAGGCAGCAATAGACCCTTGGAGACAAGTCGGCTGGAGGCCGATGTATTGAATCTCGACGCAATTTGAGTGTTCCATCGTCATTAGGAAGCCCTCAACGTTACAATTAACAATCAGATTCGCGACGGATTCGAAAATCTAGACTCACATGAGAGCGAACACAAGAGGCCGGAGGCAGTAATATCCCCATGGAGACAAGTCAGCTGGAGGACGATGTATTGAATCTCGACGCAATTTGAGTGTCCCATCGTCATTAGGAGGCCCTAAAAGTTACAATTAACTATCATTTTTGCGTCGGATTCGAAAAACTAAACTCACAGGAGAACGACCATAAGGTGCCCGAGGCAGCAACAGACCCTTGGAGACAAGTCGGCTGGAGTCCGATGTAATGCATCTCGACGCAATTTGAGTGTTCCATCGTCATTACAAGACCCTGAAAGTTGCAGTTAACTATCATTTTAGCGTCGGATTCGAAAATCTACTAACAGGAGAAGGATCATATGGTGCACGAGACTGCAATATCCCCTTGGATACAAGTCGACTGGAGGTCGATGTATTGACCCTCGACGCAATTTGAGTGTTCCATCGTCTTTAGGAGTCCCTGAACGTTACAATTAACTATCATTCATGCGGCGGATTCGAAAATCTAGACTCACAGGAGAACGACCATAAGGTGCCCGAGGCAGCAATAGACGCTTGGAGACAAGCCGGCTGGAAACCGATGTATTGATTCTTGACGCAATTTGAGTGTTCCATCGTCATTAGGAGGCCCTGAACGTTACAATTAACATTCATTTTAGCGTCGGATTCGAAAATCTACTCACAGGAGAAGTTCATACGGTGCTCGAGAGAGCAATATACCCCTTGGAGACAAATCGACTGGAGGCCGATGTATTGAATATCGACGCAATTTGAGTGTTTCATCGTCATTAGGTCGCCCTGAACGTTATAATGAACTATCAGTTTTTAGTCATATTCGAAAATCTAGACTTACAAGAGAACGACCATAAGGTGCCCGAGGCAGCATTAGACCCTTGGAGACAAGTCGGCTGGAGGAAGATGTATTGACTCTCGACGCAATTTGAGTGTTCCACCGTCATTACGAGGCCCTGAGCATTACATTTAACTATCAGTTTTGCGTCGGATTCTTAAATGTTGACTCACAGGGGAACGACCTTACGGTGCCCGAGGCAGCAATAGACCCTTGGAGACAAATCGGCTGAATGCCGATGTATTGAATCTCGAGGCAATTTGACTGTTCCATCGACATTAGGAAGCCCTGAACGTTACAATTAACAATCAGTTTCGCGTCGGATACGAAAATCTAGACTCACATGAGAGCGAACATAAGAGGCCGGAGGCAGTAATATCCCCATGGAGACAAGTCGGCTGGTGGACGATGTATTGAATCTCGACGCAATTTGAGTGTCCCATCGTCATTAGGAGGCCCTAAACGTTACAATTAACTATCATTTTTGCGACGGATTCGATTATCTAAACTCACAGGAGAACGACCATAAGGTGGCCGAGGCAGCAACAGACCCTTGGAGACAAGTCTGCTGGAGGCTGATGTATTGAATCTCGACGCAATTTGAGTGTTCCATTGTCATTAGGAGGCCCTGAACCTTAGAATTAACTATCAGTTTCGCGTCGGATTCGAAAATCTAGACTCACAGGAGACGGACCACATGGAGCCCGAGGCAGCAATATCCCCTTGTAGACAAGTCGGCTGGAGGAAGATGTATTGAATCTCGACGCAATTTGAGTGCTCCATCGTCATTAGGAGGCCCTAAACGTTACAATTAACTATCATTTTTGCGTCGGATTCGATAATCTAAAATCACAGGAGAACGACCATAAGGTGCTTGAGGCAGCAACAGACCCTTGGAGACAAGTCGGCTGGAGGCCGATGTATTGAATCTCGACGATATTTGAGTGTTCCATCGTCATTAGGTGGCCCTGAACCTTACAATTAACTATCAGTTTCGCGTCGGTTTCGAAAATCTAGGCTCACAGGAGAACGACCATTTGGTGCCCGAGGCAGCAATAGACCCTTGGAGACAAGTCGGCTGGAGGACGATGTATTGAATCTCGACGCAATTTGAGTGTTCCATCGCCAATAGGAGGCCCTGAACGTTACAACTAACTATCATTTTTGCGTCGGATTCGAAAATCTAGACTCACAGGAGGACGCCCATAAGGTGCCCGAGGCAGCAACAGACCCTTGGAGACAAGTCGGCTGGAGGCCGATGTATTGAATCTCGACGCAATTTGAGTGTTCCATCGTCATTAGGCGGCCCTGAACGTTACAATTAACTATCATTTTTGCGTCGGATTCGAAAATCTAGACTCACAGGAGATAGACCGTAAGGTGCCCGAGGCAGCAATAGACCCTTGGAGACAAGTCGGCTGGAGGCCGATGTATTGAATCTCGACGCAATTTGAGTGTTCCATCGTCATTAAGAGGTCCTGAGCATTACATTTAACTATCAGTTTTGCGTCGGATTCTAAAATGTTGACTCACAGGGGAACGACCATACGGTGCCCGAGGCAGCAATAGACCCTTGGAGACAAATCGGCTGAATGCCGATGTATTGAATCTCGAGGCAATTTGAGTGTTCCATCGTCATTAGGAAGCCCTCAACGTTACAATTAACAATCAGTTTCGCGTCGGATTCGAAAATCTAGACTCACATGAGAGCGAACACAAGAGGCCGGAGGCAGTAATATCCCCATGGAGACAAGTCAGCTGGAGGACGATGTACTGAATCTCGACGCAATTTGAGTGTCCCATCGTCATTAGGAGGCCCTAAAAGTTACAATTAACTATCATTTTTGCGTCGGATTCGAAAATCTAAACTCACAGGAGAACGACCATAAGGTGCCCGAGGCAGCAACAGACCCTTGGAGACAAGTCGGCTGGAGGCCGATGTAATGCATCTCGACGCAATTTGAGTGTTCCATCGTCATTACAAGACCCTGAAAGTTGCAGTTAACTATCATTTTAGCGTCGGATTCGAAAATCTACTAACAGGAGAAGGATCATATGGTGCAGGAGACTGCAATATCCCCTTGGATACAAGTCGACTGGAGGTCGATGTATTGACTCTCGACGCAATTTGAGTGTTCCATCGTCTTTAGGAGTCCCTGAACGTTACAATTAACTATCATTCATGCGTCGGATTCGAAAATCTAGACTCACAGGAGAACGACCATAAGGTGCCCGAGGCAGCAATAGACGCTTGGAGACAAGTCGGCTGGAAACCGATGTATTGATTCTTGACGCAATTTGAGTGTTCCATCGTCATTAGGAGGCCCTGAACGTTACAATTAACATTCATTTTAGCGTCGGATTCGAAAATCTACTCACAGGAGAAGTTCATACGGTGCTCGAGAGAGCAATACACCCCTTGGAGACAAATCGACTGGAGGCCGATGTATTGAATATCGACGCAATTTGAGTGTTTCATCGTCATTAGGTCGCCCTGAACGTTATAATGAACTATCAGTTTTTCGTCATATTCGAAAATCTAGACTTACAAGAGAACGACCATAAGGTGCCCGAGGCAGCAATAGACCCTTGGAGACAAATCGGCTGAATGCCGATGTATTGAATCTCGAGGCAATTTGACTGTTCCATCGTCATTAGGAAGCCCTGAACGTTACAATTAACAATCAGTTTCGCGTCGGATACGAAAATCTAGACTCACATGAGAGCGAACATAAGAGGCCGGAGACAGTAATATCCCCATGGAGACAAGTCGGCTGGAGGCCGATGTCTTGAATCTCGACGAAATTTGAGTTTTCCATCGGCATTAGGAGGCCCTGAACGTTACAGTTAACTATCATTTTAGCGTCGGATTCGAAAATCTACTAACAGGAGAAGGATCATATTTTGCACGAGACTGCAATATCCCCTTGGATACAAGTCGACTGGAGGTCGATGTATTGACTCTCGACGCAATTTGAGTGTTCCATCGGCATTAGGAGGCCCTAAACGTTACAATTAACTATCATTTTTGCGTCGGATTCGATAATCTAAACCCACAGGAGAACGACCATAAGAAGGCCGAGGCAGCAACAGACCCTTGGAGACAAGTCGGCTGGAGGAAGATGTATTGACTCTCGACGCAATTTGAGTGTTCCACCGTCATTACGAGGCCCTGAGCATTACATTTAACTATCAGTTTTGCGTCGGATTCTTAAATGTTGACTCACAGGAGAACGACCATAAGGTGCCCGAGGCAGCAATAGACCCTTGGAGACAAGTCGGCTGGAGGCCGATGTATTGAATCTCGACTTAATTTGAGTGTTCCATCGTCATTAGGTGGCCCTGAACCTTACTATTAACTATCAGTTTCGCGTCGGATTCGAAAATCTAGACTCACAGGAGACGAACCACATGGAGCCCGAGGCAGCAATATCCCCTTGTAGACAAGTCGGATGGAGGAAGATGTATTGACTCTCGACGCAATTTGAGTGTTCCATCGTCACTAAGAGGCCCTGAACGTTACATTTAACTATCAGTTTTGCGTCGGATTCCAAAATGTTGACTCACAGGGGAACGACCATACGGTGCCCGAGGCAGCAATAGACCCTTGGTGACAAATCGGCTGAATGCCGATGTATTGAATCTCGAGGCAATTTGAGTGTTCCATCGTCATTAGGAAGCCCCGAACGATACAATTAACAATCAGTTTCGCGTCGGATTCGAAAATCTAGACTCACATGAGAGCGAACATAAGAGGCCGGAGGCAGCAATATCCCCATGGAGACAAGTCGGCTGGAGGCCGATGTCTTGAATCTCGACGAAATTTGAGTTTTCCATCGGCATTAGAAGGCAATGAACGTTACAGTTAACTATCATTTTAGCGTCGGATTCGAAAATCTACTAACAGGAGAAGGATCATATTTTGCACGAGACTGCAATATCCCCTTGGATACAAGTCGACTGGAGGTCGATGTATTGACTCTCGACGCAATTTGAGTGTTCCATCGGCATTAGGAGGCCCTAAACGTTACAATTAACTATGAGTTTTGCGTCGGATTCGATAATCTAAACTCACAGGAGAACGACAATATGGTGCCCGAGGCAGCAATAGACCCTTGGAGACAAGTCGGCTGGAGGTCGATGTATTGAATCTCGACGCAATTTGAGTGTTCCATCGCCAATAGGAGGCCCTGAACGTTACAATTAACTATGAGGTTTGCGTCGGATTCGAAAATCTAGACTCACAGGAGAACGACCATTTGGTGCCCGAGGCAGCAATAGACCCTTGGAGACAAGTCGCTGGAGGCCGATGTATTGAATCTCGACGCAATTTGAGTGTTCCATCGCCAATAGGAGGCCCTGAACGTTACAACTAACTATCATTTTTGCGTCGGATTCGAAAATCTAGACTCACAGGAGAACGCCCATAAGGTGCCCGAGGCAGCAACAGACCCTTGGAGACAAGTCGGCTGGAGGCCGATGTATTGAATCTCGACGCAATTTGAGTGTTCCATCGTCATTACAAGGCCCTGAACGTTACAATTAACTATCATTTTTGCGTCGGATTCGAAAATCTAGACTCACAGGAGATAGACCGTAAGGTGCCCGAGGCAGCAATAGACCCTTGGAGACAAGTCGGCTGGAGGCCGATGTATTGAATCTCGACGCAATTTGAGTGTTCCATCGTCATTAGGAAGCCCTCAACGTTACAATTAACAATCAGATTCGCGTCGGATTCGAAAATCTAGACTCACATGAGAGCGAACACAAGAGGCCGGAGACAGTAATATCCCCATGGAGACAAGTCGGCTGGATGCCGATGTCTTGAATCTCGACGAAATTTGAGTTTTCCATCGGCATTAGGAGGCCCTGAACGTTACAGTTAACTATCATTTTAGCGTCGGATTCGAAAATCTACTAACAGGAGAAGGATCATATGGTGCACGAGACTGCAATATCCCCTTGGATACAAGTCGACTGGAGGTCGATGTATTGACCCTCGACGCAATATGAGTGTTCCATCGTCTTTAGGGGTCCCTGAACGTTACAATTAACTATCATTCATGCGGCGGATTCGAAAATCTAGACTCACAGGAGAACGACCATAAGGTGCCCGAGGCAGCAATAGACGCTTCGAGACAAGCCGGCTGGAAACCGATGTATTGATTCTTGACGCAATTTGAGTGTTCCATCGTCATTAGGAGGCCCTGAACGTTACAATTAACTATCATTTTAGCGTCGGATTCGAAAATCTACTCACAGGAGAAGTTCATACGGTGCTCGAGAGAGCAATATACCCCTTGGAGACAAATCGACTGGAGGCCGATGTATTGAATATCGACGCAATTTGAGTGTTTCATCGTCATTAGGTCGCCCTGAACGTTATAATGAACTATCAATTTTTCGTCATATTCGAAAATCTAGACTTACAAGAGAACTACCATAAGGTGCCCGAGGCAGCATTAGACCCTTGGAGACAAGTCGGCTGGAGGAAGATGTATTGACTCTCGACGCAATTTGAGTGTTCCATCGTCATTACGAATCCCTGAGCATTACATTTAACTATCAGTTTTGCGTCGGATTCTTAAATGTTGACTCACAGGGGAACGACCTTACGGTGCCCGAGGCAGCAATAGACGCTTGGAGACAAATCGGCTGAATGCCGATGTATTGAATCTCGAGGCAATTTGACTGTTCCATCGTCATTAGGAAGCCCTGAACGTTATAATTAACAATCAGTTTCGCGTCGGATACGAAAATCTAGACTCACATGAGAGCGAACATAAGAGGCCGGAGGCAGTAATATCCCCATGGAGACAAGTCGGCTGGTGGACGATGAATTGAATCTCAACGCAATTTGAGTGTAACATCGTCATTAGGAGGCCCTAAACGTTACAATTAACTATCATTTTTGCGACGGATTCGATAATCTAAACTCACAGGAGAACGACCATAAGGTGGCCGAAGCAGCAACAGACCCTTGGAGACAAGTCTGCTGGACTCTGATGTATTGAATCTCGACGCAATTTGAGTGTTCCATCGTCATTAGGAGGCCCTGAACCTTACAATTAACTATCAGTTTCGCGTCGGATTCGAAAATCTAGACTCACAGGAGACGGACCACATGGAGCCCGAGGCAGCAATATCCCCTTGTAGACAAGTCGGCTGGAGGAAGATGTATTGAATTTCGACGCAATTTGAGTGCTCCATCGTCATTAGGAGGCCCTAAACGTTACAATTAACTATCATTTTTGCGTCAGATTCGATAATCTAAAGTCACAGGAGAACGACCATAAGGTGCTTGAGGCAGCAACAGACCCTTGGAGACAAGTCGGCTGGAGGCCGATGTATTGAATCTCGACGCAATTTGAGTGTTCCATCGTCATTACAAGGCCCTGAACGTTACAATTAACTATCATTTTTGCGTCGGATTCGAAAATCTAGACTCACAGGAGAACGACCATAAGGTGCCCGAGGCAGCAATAGACCCTTGGAGACAAGTCGGCTGGAGGTCGATGTATTGAATCTCGACGCAATTTGAGTGTTCCATCGCCAATAAGAGGCCCTGAACGTTGCAATTAACTATGAGTTTTGCGTCGGATTCGAAAACGTAGAATCACCGGAGACGGACCATGTGGTGCCCGAGGCAGCGATATCCCCTTGGAGAAAAGTCGGCTGGAGGCCGATGTATTGAATCTCGACGCAATTTGAGTGTTCCATCGTCATTAGAAGGCCCTGAACGTTACAATTAACTATCATTTTTGCGTCGGATTCGAAAATCTAGACCCACAGAAGAACGACCATAAGGTGCCCGACGCAGCAATAGACCCTTGGAGACAAGTCGGCTGGAGGACGATGTATTGAATCTCGACGCAATTTGAGAGTTCCATCGTCATTAGGAGGCCCTGAACGTTACAATTAACTATCAATTTTGCGTCGGATTCGAAAATCTAGACTCACAGGAGAACGACCATAAGGTGCCCGAGGCAGCAATAGACCCTTGGAGGCAAATCGGCTGAATGCCGATGTATTGAATCTCGAGGCAATTTGAGTGTTCCATCGTCATTAGGAAGCCCTGAACGTTATAATTGACAATCAGTTTCGCGTCGGATTCAAAAATCCAGACTCACATGAGAGCGAACATAAGAGGCCGGAGGCAGTAATATCCCCATGGAGACAAGTCGGCTGGAGGACGATGTATTGAATCTCGACGCAATTTGAGAGTTCCATCGGCATTAGGAGGCCCTGAACGTTACAATTAATTATCATTTTTGCGTCGAATACGAAAATCTAGACTCATAGGAGAACGACCATAAGGTGCCCGAGGCAGCAATACACCCTTGGAGACAAGTCGGCTGGAGGCCGATGTATTGAATCTCGACGCAATTTGAGTGTTCCATCGGCATTAGGAGGCCCTGAACGTTACAATTAACTATCATTTTTGCGTCGGATGCGAAAATCTAGACTTACAAGAGACGACCATAAGGTGCCCGAGGCAGCAATAGACCCTTGGAGACAAGTCGGCTGGAGGTCGATGTATTGACTCTCGACGCAATTTGAGTGCTCCATCGGCATTAGGAGGCCCTAAACGTTACAATTAACTATCAGTTTCGCGTCGGATTCGAAAATCTAGACTCACAGGAGAACGACCATAAGGTGCCCGAGGCTGCTATAGACCCTTGGAGACAAGTCGGCTGGAGGTCGATGTATTGAATCTCGACGCAATTTGAGTGTTCCATCGCCAATAGGAGGCCCTGAACGTTACAATTAACTATGAGTTTTGTGTCGGATTCGAAAATCTAGACTCACAGGAGAACGAAAATAAGGTGCCCGAGGCAGCAATAGACCCTTGGAGACAAGTCGGCTGGAGGACGATGTATTGAATCTCGTCGCAAGACGAGTGTTCCATCGTCATTAGGAGGCCCTGAACGTTACAATTAACTATCATTTTTGCGTCGGATTCGAAAATCTAGACTCACAGGAGAACGACCATAAGGTGCCCGAGTCAGCAACAGACCCTTGGAGACAAGTCGGCTGGAGGCCTCGGCGCAATTAGAGTGTTCCATCGTCATTACAAGGCCCTGATCGTTACAATTAACTATCATTTTTGCGTCGGATTCGAAAATCTAGACTCACAGGAGAACGACCATAAGGTGCCCGAGGCAGCAATAGACCCTTGGAGACAAGTCGGATGGAGGAAGATGTATTGACTCTCGACGCAATTTGAGTGTTCCATCGCCATTAAGAGGCCCTGAGCATTACATTTAACTATCAGTTTCGCGTCGGATTCGAAAATCTAGACTCACAGGAGACGAACCACATGGAGCCCGATTCAGCAATATCCCCTTGTAGACAAGTCGGATGGAGGAAGATGTATTGACTCTCGACGCAATTTGAGTGTTCCATCGCCATTAAGAGGCCCTGAGCATTACATTTAACTATCAGTTTTGCGTCGGATTCTAAAATGTTGACTCACAGGGGAACGACCATACGGTGCCCGAGGCAGCAATAGACCCTTGGAGACAAATCAGCTGAATGCCGATGTATTGAATCTCGAGGCAATTTGAGTGTTCCATCGTCATTAGGATGCCCTGAACGATACAATTAACAATCAGTTTCGCGTCGGATTCGAAAATCTAGACTCACATGAGAGCGAACATATGAGGCCGGAGGCAGTAATATCCCCATGGAGACAAGTCGGCTGGAGGCCGATGTATTGAATCTGGACGCAATTTGAGTGTCCCATCGTCATTAGGAGGCCCTAAAAGTTACAATTAACTATCATTTTTACGTCGGATTCGAAAATCTAAACTCACGGGAGAACGACCAAAAGGTGCCCGAGGCAGCAACAGACCCTTGGAGACAAGTCGGCTGGAGGCCGATGTAATGAATCTCGACGCAATTTGAGTGCTCCATCGTCATTACAAGACCCTGAAAGTTGCAGTTAACTATCATTTTAGCGTCGGATTCGAAAATCTACTAACAGGAGAAGGATCATAAGGTGCACGAGACTGCAATATCCCCTTGGATACAAGTCGACGTGAGGTCGATGTATTGACTCTCGAAGCAATTTGAGTGTTCCATCGTCTTTAGGAGTACCTGAACGTTACAATTAACTATCATTTATGCGTCGAATTCGAAAATCTAGACTCACAGGAGAACGACCATAAGGTGCCCGAGGCAGCAACAGACCCTTGGAGACAAGTCGGCTGGAGGCCGATGTATTGAATCTCGGCGCAATTTGAGTGTTCCATCGTCATTAGGTGGCCCTGAACCTTACAATTAACTATCAGTTTCACGTCGGATTCGAAAATCTAGACTCACAGGAGACGAACCACATGGAGCCCGAGGCAGCAATATCCCCTTGTAGACAATTCGGATGGAGGAAGATGTATTGACTCTCGACGCAATTTGAGTGTTCCATCGTCATTAAGAGGCCCTGAGCATTACATTTAACTGTCAGTTTTGCGTCGGATTCTAAAATGTTGACTCACAGGGGAACGACCATGCGGTGCCCGAGGCAGCAATAGACCCTTGGAGACAAATCGGCTGAATGCCGATGTATTGAATCTCGAGGCAATTTGAGTGTTCCATCGTCATTAGGAAGCCCTGAACGATACAATTAACAATCAGTTTCGCGTCGGATTCGAAAATCTAGACTCACATGAGAGCGAACATAAGAGGCCCGAGGCAGTAATATCCCCATGGAGACAAGTCGGCTGGAGGCCGATGTATTGAATCTCGGCGCAATTTAAGTGTTCCATCGTCATTAAGAGGTCCTGAGCATTACATTTAACTATCAGTTTTGCGTCGGATTCTAAAATGTTGACTCACAGGGGAACGACCATACGGTGCCCGAGGCAGCATTAGACCCTTGGAGACAAATCGGCTGAATGCCGATGTATTGAATCTCGAGGCAATTTGAGTGTTCCATCGTCATTAGGAAGCCTTCAAAGTTACAATTAACAATCAGTTTCGCGTCGGATTCGAAAATCTAGACTCACATGAGAGCGAACACAAGAGGCCGGAGGCAGTAATATCCCCATGGAGACAAGTCAGCTGGAGGACGATGTATTGAATCTCGACGCAATTTGAGTGTCCCATCGTCATTAGGAGGCCCTAAAAGTTACAATTAACTATCATTTTTGCGTCGGATTCGAAAATCTAAACTCACAGGAGAACGACCATAAGGTGCCCGAGGCAGCAACAGACCCTTGGAGACAAGTCGGCTGGAGGCCGATGTAATGAATCTCGACGCAATTTGAGTGTTCCATCGTCATTACAAGACCTTGAAAGTTGCAGTTAACTATCATTTTAGCGTCGGATTCGAAAATCCACTAACAGGAGAAGGATCATATGGTGCACGAGACTGCAATATCCCCTTGGATACAAGTCGACTGGAGGTCGATGTATTGACTCTCGACGCAATTTGAGTGTTCCATCGTCATTAAGAGGCCCTGAGCATTACATTTAACTATCAGTTTTGCGTCGGATTCTTAAATGTTGACTCACAGGGGAACGACCATACGGTGCCCGAGGCAGCAATAGACCCTTGGAGACAAATCGGCTGAATGCCGATGTATTGAATCTCGAGGCAATTTGAATGTTCCATCGTCATTAGGAAGCTCTGAACGTTACAATTAACAATCAGTGTCGCGTCCGATACGAAAATCTAGACTCACATGAGAGCGAACATAAGAGGCCGGAGGCAGTAATATCCCCATGGAGACAAGTCGGCTGGTGGACGATGTATTGAATGTCGACGCAATTTGAGTGTCCCATCGTCATTAGGAGGCCCTAAACGTTACAATTAACTATCATTATTGCGTCGGATTCGATAATCTAAACTCACAGGAGAACGACCATAAGGTGCCCGAGGCAGCAACAGACCCCTGGAGACAAGTCGGCTGGAGGCCGATGTATTGAATCTCGACGCAATTTGAGTGTTCCATCGTCATTAGGAGGCCCTAAACATTACAATTAACTATCATTTTTGCGTCGGATTCGATAATCTAAACTCACAGGAGAACGACCATAAGGTGCCCGAGGCAGCAACAGGCCCTTGGAGACAAGTCGGCTGGAGGCCGATGTATTGAAGCTCGACGCAATTTGAGTGTTCCATCGTCATTACAAGGCCCTGAACGTTACAATTAACTATCATTTTTGCGTCGGATTCGAAAATCTAGACTCACAGGAGAACGACCATAAGGTGCCCGAGGCAGCAATAGACCCTTGGAGACAAGTCGGCTGGAGGTCGATGTATTGAATCTCGACGCAATTTGAGTGTTCCATCGCCAATAGGAATCCCTGAACGTTGCAATTAACTATGAGTCTTGCGTCGGATTTGAAAACGTAGAATCACCGGAGACGGACCATGTGGTGCCCGAGGCAGTGATATCCCCTTGGAGAAAAGTCGGCTGGAGGCCGATGTACTGAATCTCGACGCAATTTGAGTGTTCCATCGTCATTAGGAAGCCCTGAACGATACAATTAACAATCAGTTTCGCGTCGGATTCGAAAATCTAGACTCACATGAGAGCGAACATAAGAGGCCGGAGGCAGTAATATCCCCATGGAGACAAGTCGGCTGGAGGCCGATGTATTGAATCTCGACGCAATTTGAGTGTTCCATCGGCATTAGGAGGCCCTGAACGTTACAGTTAACTATCATTTTAGCGTCGGATTCGAAAATCTACTAACAGGAGAAGGATCATATGGTGCACGAGACTGCAATATCCCCTTGGATACAAGTCGACTGGAGGTCGATGTATTGACTCTGGACGCAATTTGAGTGTTCCATCGGCATTAGGAGGCCCTAAACGTTACAATTAACTATCATTTTTGCGTCGGATACGATAATCTAAACTCACAGGAGATTGACCATAAGAAGCCCGAGGCAGCAACAGACCCTTGGAGACAAGTCGGCTGGAGTCCGATGTATTGAATCTCGACGCAATTTGAGTGTTCCATCGTCATTAGGAGGCCCTAAACGTTACAATTAACTATGAGTTTTGCGTCAGATTCGAAAATCTAAACTCACAGGAGAACGACCATATGGTGCCCGAGGCAGCAATAGACCCTTGGAGACAAGTCGGCTGGAGGTCGATGTATTGAATCTCGACGCAATTTGAGTGTTCCATCGCCAATAGGAGGCCCTGAACGTTACAATTAACTATGAGTTTTGCGTCGGATTCGAAAATCTAGACTCACAGGAGAACGACCATTTGGTGCCCGAGGCAGCAATAGACCCTTGGAGACAAGTCGGCTGGAGGACGATGTATTGAATCTCGGCGCAATTTGAGTGTTCCATCGTCATTAGGTGGCCCTGAACCTTACAATTAACTACCAGTTTCGCGTCGGATTCGAAAATCTAGACTCACAGGAGACGAACCACATGGAGCCCGAGGCAGCAATATCCCCTTGTAGACAAGTCGGATGGAGGAAGATGTATTGACTCTCGACGCAATTTGAGTGTTCCATCGTCATTAAGAGGCCCTGAGCATTACATTTAACTATCAGTTTTGCGTCGGATTCTAAAATGTTGACTCACAGGGGAACGACCATACGGTGCCCGAGGCAGCAATAGACCCTTGGAGACAAATCGGCTGAATGCCGATGTATTGAATCTCGAGGCAATTTGAGTGTTTCATCGTCATTAGGAAGCCCTGAACGATACAATTAACAATCAGTTTCGCGTCGGATTCGAAAATCTAGACTCACATGAGAGCGAACATAAGAGGCCGGAGGCAGTAATATCCCCATGGAGACAAGTCGGCTGGAGGCCGATGTATTGAATCTCGACGCAATTTGAGTGTTCCATCGTCATTAGGAGGCCCTAAACGTTACAATTAACTATGAGTTTTGCGTCGGATTCGAAAATCTAAACTCACAGGAGAACGACCATATGGTGCCCGAGGCAGCAATAGACCCTTGGAGACAAGTCGGCTGGAGGTCGATGTATTGAATCTCGACGCAATTTGAGTGTTCCATCGCCAATAGGAGGCCCTGAACGTTACAATTAACTATGAGTTTTGCGTCGGATTCGAAAATCTAGACTCACAGGAGAACGACCATTTGGTGCCCGAGGCCGCAATAGACCCTTGGAGACATGTCGGCTGGAGGACGATGTATTGAATCTCGTCTCAATTTGAGTGTTCCATCGTCATTAGGAGGCCCTGAACGTTACAATTAACTATCATTTTATCGTCGGATTCGAAAATCTAGACTCACAGGAGAACGACCATAAGGTGCCCGAGGCAGCAACAGACCATAGGAGACAAGTCGGCTGGAGGCCGATGAATTGAGTCTCGACGCAATTTGAGTGTTCCATCGGCATTAGGAGGCCCTGAACGTTACAATTAACTATCATTTTTGCGTCGGATTCGAAAATCTAGACTTACAAGAGAACGACCATAAGGTGCCCGAGGCAGCAATAGACCCTTGGAGACAAGTCTGCTTGAGGTCGATGTATTGACTCTCGACGCAATTTGAGTGCTCCATCGGCATTAGGAGGCCCCAAACGTTACAATTAACTATCAGTTTCGCGTCGGATTCGAAAATCTAGACTCACAGGAGAACGACCATAAGGTGCCCGAGGCTGCTATAGACCGTTGGAGACAAGTCGGCTGAAGGTCGATGTATTGAATCTCGACGCAATTTGAGTGTTCCATCGCCAATAGGAGGCCCTGAACGTTACAATTAACTATGAGTTTCGCGTCGGATTCGAAAATCTAGACTCACAGGAGAACGACCATTTGGTGCCCGAGGCAGCAATAGACCCTTGGAGACAAGTCGGCTGGAGGACGATGTATTGACTCGTCGCAATATGAGTGTTCCATCGTCGTTAGGAGGCCCTGAACGTTACAATTAACTATCATTTTTGCGTCGGATTCGAAAATCTAGACTCACAGGAGATAGACCATAAGGTGCCCGAGGCAGCAATAGACCCTTGGAGACAAGTCGGCTGGAAGCCGATGTATTGAATCTCGACGCAATTTGAGTGTTCCATCGTCATTAAGAGGTCCTGAGCATTACATTTAACTATCAGTTTTGCGTCGGATTCTAAAATGTTGACTCACAGGGGAACGACCATACGGTGCCCGAGGCAGCAATAGACCCTTGGAGACAAATCGGCTGAATGCCGATGTATTGAATCTCGAGGCAATTTGAGTGTTCCATCGTCATTAGGAAGCCCTCAACGTTACAATTAACAATCAGTTTCGCGTCGGATTCGAAAATCTAGACTCACATGAGAGCGAACACAAGAGGCCGGAGGCAGTAATATCCCCATGGAGACAAGTCAGTTGGAGGACGATGTATTGAATCTCGACGCAATTTGAGTGTCCCATCGTCATTAGGAGGCCCTAAAAGTTACAATTAACTATCTTTTTTGCGTCGGATTCGAAAATCTAAACTCACAGGAGAACGACCATAAGGTGCCCGAGGCAGCAACAGACCCTTGGAGACAATTCGGCTGGAGGCCGATGTAATGAATCTCGACGCAATTTGAGTGTTCCATCGTCATTACAAGGCCCTGAACGTTGCAGTTAACTATCATTTTAACGTCGGATTCGAAAATCTACTAACAGGAGAAGGATCATATGGTGCACGAGACTGCAATATCCCCTTGGATACAAGTCGACTGGAGGTCGATGTATTGAATATCGACGCAATTTGAGTGTTCCATCGTCATTAGGTCGCCCTGAACGTTATAATGAACTATCAGTTTTTCGTCGGATTCGAAAATCTAGACTTACAAGAGAACGACCATAAGGTGCCCGAGGCAGCATTAGACCCTTGGAGACAAGTCGGCTGGAGGAAGATGGATTGACTCTCGACGCAATTTGAGTGTTCCATCGTCATTAAGAGGCCCTGAGCGTTACATTTAACTATCAGTTTTGCGTCGGATTCTTAAATTGTGACTCACAGGGGAACGACCATACGGTGCCCGAGGCAGCAATAGACCCTTGGAGACAAATCGGCTGAATGCCGATGTATTGAATCTCGAGGCAATTTGAGTGTTCCATCGTCATTAGGAAGCCCTGAACGTTACAATTAACAATCAGTTTCGCGTAGGATACGAAAATCTAGACTCACATGAGAGCGAACATAAGAGGCCGGAGGCAGTAATATCCCCATGGAGACAAGTCGGCTGGTGGACGATGTATTGAATCTCGACGCAATTTGAGCGTCCCATCGTCATTAGGAGGCCCTAAACGTTACAATTAACTATCATTTTTGCGTCGGATTCGATAATCTAAACTCACAGGAGAACGACCATAAGGTGCCCGAGGCAGCAACAGACCCTTGGATGCAAGTCGGCTGGAGGCCGATGTATTGAATCTCGACGCAATTTGAGTGTTCCATCGTCATTAGGAGGCCCTGAACCTTACAATTAACTATCAGTTTCACGTCGGATTCGAAAATCTAGACTCACAGGAGAGCGACCATAAGGTGCCCGAGGCAGCAACAGACCCTTGGAGACAAGTCGGCTGGAGGCCGATGTATTGAATCTCGACGCAATTTGAATGTTCCATCGTCATTACAAGGCCCTGAACGTTACAATTAACTATCATTTTTGCGTCGGATTCGAAATTCAAGACTCACAGGAGAACGACCATAAGGTGCCCGAGGCAGCAATAGACCCTTAGAGACAAGTCGGCTGGAGGTCGACGTATTGAATCTCGACGCAATTTGAGTGTTCCATCGCCAATAGGAGGCCCTGAACGTTGCAATTAACTATGAGTTTTGCGTCGGATTCGAAAACGTAGAATCACCGGAGACGGACCATGTGGTGCCCGAGGCAGCGATATCCCCTTGGAGACAAAAAATGGCTCTGAGCACTATGGGACTCAACTGCTGAGGTCATTAGTCCCCTAGAACTTAGAACTAGTTAAACCTAACTAACCTAAGGACATCACAAACATCCATGCCGGAGGCAGGATTCGAACCTGCGACCGTAGCGGTCTTGCGGTTCCAGACTGCAGAGCCTTTAACCGCACGGCCACTTCGGCCGGCCCTTGGAGACAAGTCGGCTGGAGGCCGATGTATTGAATCTCGACGCAATTTGAGTGTTCCATCGTCATTAGAAGGCCCTGAACGTTACAATTAACTATCAATTTTGCGTCGGATTCGAAAATCTAGACCCACAGGAGAACGACCATAAGGTGCCCGGGGCAGCAATAGACCCTTGAAGGCAAATCGGCTGAATGCCGATGTATTGAATCTCGAGGCAAATTGAGTGTTCCATCGTCATTAGGAAGACCTGAACGTTACAATTGACAATCAGTTTCGCGTCGGATTCAAAAATCTAGACTCACATGAGAGCGAACATACGATGCCGGAGGCAGTAATATCCCCATGGAGACAAGTCGGCTGGAGGACGATGTATTGAATCTCGACGTAATTTGAGAGTTCCATCGGCATTAGGAGGCCCTGAACGTTACAATTAACTATCATTTTTGCGTCGGATTCGAAAATCTAGACTCATAGGAGAACGACCATAAGGTGCCCGAGGCAGCAATACACCCTTGGAGACAAGTCGGCTGGAGGTCGATGTATTGAATCTCGACGCAATTTGAGTGTTCCATCGGCATTAGGAGGCCCTGAACGTTACAATTAACTATCAGTTTCGCGTCGGATTCGAAAATCTAGACTCACAGGAGAACGACCATAAGGTGCCCGAGGCTGCTATAGACCCTTGGAGACAAGTCGGCTGGAGGTCGATGTATTGAATCTCGACGCAATTTGAGTGTTCCATCGCCAATAGGAGGCCCTGAACGTTTCAATCAACTATGAGTTTTGCGTCGGATTCGAAAATCTAGACTCACAGGAGAACGACCATTTGGTGCCCGAGGCAGCAATAGACCCTTGGAGACAAGTCGGCTGGAGGACGATGTATTGAATCTCGTCGCAATTTGAGTGTTCCATCGCCAATAGGAGGCCCTGAACGTTACAATTAACTATGAGTTTTGCGTCGGATTCGAAAATCTAGACTCACAGGAGAACGACCATTTGGTGCCCGAGGCAGCAATAGACCCTTGGAGACAAGTCGGCTGGAGGCCGATGTATTGAATCTCGAGGCAATTTGAGTGTTCCATCGTCATTACAAGGCCCTGAACGTTACAATTAACTATCATTTTTGCGTCGGATTCGAAAATCTAGACTCACAGGAGACGAACCACATGGAGCCCGAGGCAGCAATATCCCCTTGTTGACAAGTCGGATGGATTAAGATGTATTGACTCTCGACGCAATTTGAGTGTTCCATCGTCATTAAGAGGCCCTGAGCATTACATTTAACTATCAGTTTTGCGTCGGATTCTAAAATGTTGACTCACAGGGGAACGACCATACGGTGCCCGAAGCTGCAATAGACCCTTGGAGACAAATCGGCTGAATGCCGATGTATTGAATCTCGAGGCAATTTGAGTGTTCCATCGTCATTAGGAAGCCCTGAACGATACAATTAACAATCAGTTTCGCGTCGGATTCGAGAATCTAGACTCACATGTGAGCGAACATAAGAGACCGGAGGCAGTAATATCCCCATGGGGACAAGTCGCCTGGAGGCCGATGTATTGAATCTCGACGCAATTTGAGTGTTCCATCGGCATTAGGAGGCCCTGAACGTTACAGTTAACTATCATTTTAGCGTCGGATTCGAAAATCTACTAACAGGAGAAGGATGATATGGTGCACGAGACTGCAATATCCCCTTGGATACAAGTCGACTGGAGGTCGATGTATTGACTCTCGAAGCAATTTCAGTGTTCCATCGGCATTAGGAGGCCCTAAACGTTACAATTAACTATCATTTTTGCGTCGGATTCGATAATCTAAACTCACAGGAGAACGACCATATGGTGCCCGAGGCAGGAATAGACCCTTGGAGACTAATCGGCTGAATGCCGATGTATTGAATCTCTAGGCAATTTGAGTGTTCCATCGTCATTAGGAAGCCCTCAACGTTACAATCAAAATCAGTTTCGCGTCGGATTCGAAAATCTAGACTCACATGAGAGCGAACACAAGAGGCCGGAGGCAGTAATATCCCCATGGAGACAAGTCAGCTGGAGGACGATGTATTGAATCTCGACGCAATTTGAGTGTCCCATCGTCATTAGGAGGCCCTAAACGTTACAATTAACTATCACTTTTGCGTCGGATTCGAAAATCTAAACTCACAGGAGAACGACCATAAGGTGCCCGAGGCAGCAACAGACCCTTGGAGACAAGTCGGCTGGAGGCCGATGTAATGAATCTCGACGCAATTTGAGTGTTCCATCGTCATTAGGAGGCCCTGAACGTTACAGTTGACTATCATTTTAGCGTCGGATTCGAAAATCTACTAACAGGAGAAGGATCATATGGTGCACGAGACTGCAATATCCCCTTGGATACAAGTCGACTGGAGGTCGATGTATTAACTCTCGACGCAATTTGAGTGTTCCATCGCCAATAGGAGGCCCTGAACGTTACAATTAACTATCATTTTTGCGTCGGATTCGAAAATCTAGACTCACAGGAGAACGACCATAAGGTGCCCGAGGCAGCAATAGACCCTTGGAGACAAGTCGGCTGGAGGCCGATGTATTGAATCTCGACGCAACTTGAGTGTTCCATCGGCATTAGGAGGCCCTGAACGTTACAGTTAACTATCATTTTAGCGTCGGATTCGAAAATCTACTAACAGGAGAAGGATCATATGGTGCACGAGACTGCAATATCCCCTTGGATACAAGTCAACTGGAGGTCGATGTATTGACTCTCGACGCAATTTGAGTGTTCCATCGTCTTTAGGAGTCCCTGAACGTTACAATTAACTATCATTTATGCGTCGGATTCGAAAATCTACTCACAGGAGAAGTTCATACGGTGCTCGTGGCAGCAATAGACCCTTGGAGACAAGTCGGCTGGTAACCGATGTATTGACTCTTAACGCAATTTGAGTGTTCCATCGCCATTAGGAGGCCCTGAACCTTACAATTAACAATCATTTTAGCGTCGGATTCGAAAATCTACTCACAGGAGAAGTTCATACGGTGCCCGAGACAGAAATATCCCCGTGGAGACAAGTCCGCTGGAGGCCGATGTATTGAATCTCGACGCAATTTGAGTGTTCCATCGTCACTAGGAGGCCCTGAACCTAACAATTAACTATCAGTTTCGCGTCGGATTCGAAAATCTTAACTCACAGGAGAACGACCAAAAGGTGCCCGAGGCAGCAACAGACCCTTGGAGACAAGTCGGCTGGAGGACGATGTATTGAATCTCGTCGCAATTTGAGTGTTCCATCGTTATTAGGAGGCCCTGAACGTTACAATTAACTATCATCTTATCGTCGGATTCGAAAATCTAGACTCACAGGAGAACGACCATAAGGTGCCCGAGGCAGCAACAGACCATAGGAGAGAAGTCGGCTGGAGGTCGATGTATTGAATCTCGACGCAATTTGAGTGTTCCATCGCCAATAGGAGGCCCTGAACGTTACAATTAACTATCATTTTTGCGTCGGATTCGAAAATCTAGACTCACAGGAGAACGACAATAAGGTGCCCGAGGCAGCAACAGACCCTTGGAGACAAGTCGGCTGGAGGTCGATGTATTGACTCTCGACGCAATTTGAGTGCTCCATTGGCATTAGGAGGCCCTGAACGTTACAATTAACTATGAGTTTTGCGTCGGATTCGAAAATCTAGACTCACAGGAGAACGACCATTTCATGCCCGAGGCAGCAATAGACCCTTGGAGACAAGTCGGCTGGAGGACGATGTATTGAATCTCGTCGCAATTTGAGTGTTCCATCGTCATTAGGAGGCCCTGAACGTTACAATTAACTATCATTTTTGCGTCGGATTCGAATATCTAGACTCACAGGAGAACGACCATAAGGTGCCCGAGGCAGCAACAGACCCTTGGAGACAAGTCGGCTGGAGGCCGATGTATTGAATCTCGACGCAATTAGAGTGTTCCATCGTCATTACAAGGCCCTGAACGTTACAATTAACTATCATTTTTGCGTCGGATTCGAAAATCTAGACTCACAGGAGAACGACCAAAAGGTGCCCGAGGCAGCAATAGACCCTAGGAGACAAGTCGGCTGGAGGCCGATGTATTGAATCTCGACGCAATTTGAGTGTTCCATCGGCATTAGGAGGCCCTGAACGTTACAGTTAACTATCATTTTATCGTCGGATTCGAAAATCTACTAACAGGAGAAGGATCATATGGTGCACGAGACTGCAATATCCCCTTGGATACAAGTCGACTGGAGGTCGATGTATTGACTCTCGACGCAATTTGAGTGTTCCATCGCCAATAGGAGGCCCTGAACGTTAGAATTAACTATGAGTTTTGCGTCGGATTCGAAAATCTAGACTCACAGGAGAAGGACCATTTGGTGCCCGAGGCAGCAATAGACCCTTGGAGTCAAGTCGGCTGGAATACGACGTATTGTATCTCGTCGCAATTTGAGTGTTCCATCGTCATTAGGCGGCCCTGAACGTTACAATTAACTATCATTTTATCGTCGGATTCGAAAATCTAGACTCACAGGAGAACGACCATATGGTGCCCGGGGCAGCATACAGACCATAGGAGACAAGTCGACTGGAGGTCGATGTATTGACTCTCGACGCAATTTGAGTGTTCCATCGCCAATAGGAGGCCCTGAACGTTACAATTAACTATAATTTTTGCGTCGGATTCGAAAATCTAGACTCACAGGAGAACGACCATAAGGTGCCCGAGGCAGCAATAGACCCTTGGAGACAAGTCGGCTGGAGGCCGATGTATTGAATCTCGACGCAATTTGAGTGTTCCATCGGCATTAGGAGGCCCTGAACGTTACAGTTAACTATCATTTTAGCGTCGGATTCGAAAATCTACTAACAGGAGAAGGATCATATGGTGCACGAGACTGCAATATCCCCTTGGATACAAGTCGACTGGAGGTCGATGTATTGACTCTCGACGCAATTTGAGTGTTCCATCGTGATTAGGAGGCCCTAAACGTTACAATTACCTATCATTTTTGCGTCGGATTCGATAATCTAAACTCACAGGAGAACGACCATAAGTTGCCCGAAGCAGCAACAGACCCTTGGAGACAAGTCGGCTGGAGGCCGATGTATTGAATCAAGACGCAATTTGAGTGGTCCATCGTCATTACAAAGCCCTGAACGTTACAATTAACTATCATTTTTGCGTCGGATTCGAAAATCTAGACTCACAGGAGAACGACCATAAGGTGCCCGAGGCAGCAACAGACCATAGGAGACAAGTCGGCTGGAGGCCGATGTATTGAATCTCGACGCAATTTGAGTGTTCCATCGCCAATAGGAGGCCCTGATCGTTACAACTAACTATCAATTTTGCGTCGGATTCGAAAATCTAGACTCACAGGAGAACGCCCATAAGGTGTCCGAGGCAGCAAGAGACCCTTGGAGACAAGTTGGCTGGAGGCCGATGTATTGAATCTCGACGCAATTTGAGTTTTCCATCATCATTACAAGGCCCTGAACGTTACAATTAACTATCATGTTTGCGTCGGATTCGAAAATCTAGACTCACAGGAGAACGACCATAAGGTGCCCGAGGCAGCAATAGACCCTTGGAGACAAGTCGGCTGGAGGCCGATGTATTGAATCTCGGCGCAATTTGAGTGTTCCATCGTCATTAAGAGGTCCTGAGCATTACATTTAACTATCAGTTTTGTGTCGGATTCTAAAATGTTGACTCACAGGGGAACGACCATACGGTGCCCGAGGCAGCAATAGACCCTTGGAGACTAATCGGCTGAATGCCGATGTTTGAATCTCGAGGCAATTTGAGTGTTCCATTGTCATTAGGAAGCCCTCAACGTTACAATTGACAATCAGTTTCGCGTCGGATTCGAAAATCTAAGCTCACATGAGAGCGAACACAAGAGGCCGGAGGCAGTAATATCAACATGGAGACAAGTCAGCTGGAGGACGATGTATAGAATCTCGACGCAATTTGAGTGTCCCATCGTCATTAGGAGGCCCTAAACGTTACAATTAACTATCACTTTTGCGTCGGATTCGAAAATCTAAACTCACAGGAGAACGACCATAAGGTGCCCGAGGCAGCAACAGACCCTTGGAGACAAGTCGGCTGGAGGCCGATGTAGTGAATCTCGACGCAATTTGAGTGTTCCATCGGCATTAGGAGGCCCTGAACGTTACAGTTAACTATCATTTTAGCGTCGGATTCGAAAATCTACTAACAGGAGAAGGATCATATGGTGCACGAGACTGCAATATCCCCTTGGATACAAGTCGACTGGAGGTCGAAGTATTAACTCTCGACGCAATTTGAGTGTTCCATCGCCAATAGGAGGCCCTGAACGTTAGAATTAACTATCATTTTTGCGTCGGATTCGAAAATCTAGACTCACAGGAGAACGACCATAAGGTGCCCGAGGCAGCAATAGACCCTTGGAGACAAGTCGGCTGGAGGCCGATGTATTGAATCTCGACGCAATTTGAGTGTTCCATCGGCATTAGGAGGCCCTGAACGTTACAATTAACTATCATTTTAGCGTCGGATTCGAAAATCTACTAAGAGGAGAAGGATCATATGGTGCACGAGACTGCAATATCCCCTTGGATACAAGTCGACTGGAGGTCGATGTATTGACTCTCGACGCAATTTGAGTGTTCCATCGTCTTTAGGGGTCCCTGAACGTTACAATTAACTATCATTTATGCGTCGGATTCGAAAATCTACTCACAGGAGAATTTCATACGGTGCTCGTGGCAGCAATAGACCCTTGGAGACAAGTCGGCTGGAAACCGATGTATTGACTCTTAACGCAATTTGAGTGTTCCATCGTCATTAGGAGGCCCTGAACGTTACAATTAACAATCATTTTAGCGTCGGATTCGAAAATCTACTCACAGGAGAAGTTCATACGGTGCCCGAGACAGAAATATCCCCGTGGAGACAAGTCCGCTGGAGGCCGATGTATTGAATCTCGACGCAATTTGAGTGTTCCATCGTCACTAGGAGGCCCTGAACCTTACAATTAACTATCAGTTTCGCGTCGGATTCGAAAATCTTAACTCACAGGAGAAAGACCATAAGGTGCCCGAGGCAGCAACAGACCCTTGGAGACAAGTCGGCTGGAGGACGATGTATTGAATCTCGTCGCGATTTGAGTGTTCCATCGTCATTAGGAGGCCCTGAACGTTACAATTAACTATCATCTTATCGTCGGATTCGAAAATCTAGACTCACAGGAGAACGACCATAAGGTGCCCGAGGCAGCAACAGACCATAGGAGACAAGTCGGCTGGAGGTCGATGTATTGAATCTCGACGCAATTTGAGTGTTCCATCGCCAATAGGAGGCCCTGAACGTTACAATTAACTATCATTTTTGCGTCGGATTCGAAACTCTAGACTCACAGGAGAACGACCATAAGGTGCCCGAGGCAGCAACAGACCCTTGGTGACAAGTCGGCTGGAGGTCGTTGTATTGACTCTCGACGCAATTTGAGTGCTCCATCGGCATTAGGAGGCCCTGAACGTTACAATTAACTATGAGTTTTGCGTCGGATTCGAAAATCTAGACTCACAGGAGAACGACCATTTCGCGCCCGAGGCAGCAATAGACCCTTGGAGACAAGTCGGCTGGAGGACGATGTATTGAATCTCGTCGCAATTTGAGTGTTCCATCGTCATTAGGAGGCCCTGAACGTTACAATTAACTATCATTTTTGCGTCGGATTCGAAAATCTAGACTCACAGGAGAACGACCATAAGGTGCCCGAGGCAGCAATAGACCCTAGGAGACAAGTCGGCTGGAGGCCGATGTATTGAATCTCGACGCAATTTGAGTGTTCCATCGGCATTAGGAAGCCCTGAACGTTACAGTTAACTATCATTTTATCGTCGGATTCGAAAATCTACTAACAGGAGAAGGATCATATGGGGCACGAGACTGCAATATCCCCTTGGATACAAGTCGACTGGAGGTCGATGTATTGACTCTCGACGCAATTTGAGTGTTCCATCGCCAATAGGAGGCCCTGAACGTTACAATTAACTATGAGTTTTGCGTCGGATTCGAAAATCTAGACTCACAGGAGAAGGACCATTTGGTGCCCGAGGCAGCAATAGACCCTTGGAGACAAGTCGGCTGGAATACGATGTATTGAATCTCGTCGCAATTTGAGTGTTCCATCGTCATTAGGCGGCCCTGAACGTTACAATTAACTATCATTTTATCGTCGGATTCGAAAATCTAGACTCACAGGAGAACGACCATATGGTGCCCGGGGCAGCATACAGACCATAGGAGACAAGTCGGCTGGAGGCCGATGTATTGAATCTCGACGCAATTTGAGTGTTCCATCGCCAATAGGAGGCCCTGAACGTTACAAGTAACTATCATTATTGCGTCGGATTCGAAAATCTAGACTCACAGGAGAACGCCCATAAGGTGCCCGAGGCAGCAACAGACCCTTGGAGACAAGTCGGCTGGAGGCCGATGTATTGAATCTCGACGCAATTTGAGTGTTCCATCGTCATTACAAGGCCCTGAACGTTACAATTAACTATCATTTTTCATCGGATTCGAAAATCTAAACTCACAGGAGAACGACCATAAGGTGCCCGAGGCAGCAATAGACCCTTGGAGACAAGTCGGCTGGAGGCCGATGTATTGAATCTCGACGCAATTTGAGTGATCCATCGTCATTAAGAGGTCCTGAGCATTACATTTAACTATCAGTTTTGCGTCGGATTCTAAAATGTTGACTCACAGGGGAACGACCATACGGTGCCCGAGGCAGCAATAGACCCTTGGAGACAAATCGGCTGAATGCCGATGTTTGAATCTCGAGGCAATTTGAGTGTTCCATTGTCATTAGGAAGCCCTCAACGTTACAATTAACAATCAGTTTCGCGTCGGATTCGAAAATCTTAACTCACAGGAGAACGACCATAAGGAGCCCGAGGCAGCAACAGACCATAGGAGACAAGTCGGCTGGAGGCCGATGTATTGAATCTCGACGCAATTTGAGTGTTCCATCGCCAATAGGAGGCCCTGAACGTTACAGTTAACTATCATTTTAGCGTCGGATTCGAAAATCTACTACCAGCAGAAGGATCATATGGTGCACGAGACTGCAATATCCCCTTGGATAAAAGTCGACTGGAGGTCGATGTATTGACTCTCGACGCAATTTGAGTGTTCCATCGCCAATAGGAGGCCCTGAACGTTACAATTAACTATAATTTTTGCGTCGGATTCGAAAATCTAGACTCACAGGAGAACGACCATAAGGTGCCCGAGGCAGCAATAGACCCTTGGAGACAAGTCGGCTGGAGGCCGATGTATTGAATCTCGACGCAATTTGAGTGTTCCATCGGCATTAGGAGGCCCTGAACGTTACAGTTAACTATCATTTTAGCGTCGGATTCGAAAATCTACTAAGAGGAGAAGGATCATATGGTGCACGAGACTGCAATATCCCCTTGGATACAAGTCGACTGGAGGTCGATGTATTGACTCTCGACGCAATTTGAGTGTTCCATCGTGATTAGGAGGCCCTAAACGTTACAATTACCTATCATTTTTGCGTCGGATTCGATAATCTAAACTCACAGGAGAACGACCATAAGTTGCCCGAGGCAGCAACAGACCCTTGGAGACAGGTCGGCTGGAGGCCGATGTATTGAATCACGACGCAATTTGAGTGGTCCATCGTCATTACAAAGCCCTGAACGTTACAATTAACTATCATTTTTGCGTCGGATTCGAAAATCTAGACTCACAGGAGAACGACCATAAGGTGCCCGAGGCAGCAACAGACCATAGGAGACAAGTCGGCTGGAGGCCGATGTATTGAATCTCGACGCAATTTGAGTGTTCCATCGCCAATATGAGGCCCTGAACGTTACAACTAACTATCATTTTTGCGTCGGATTCGAAAATCTAGACTCACAGGAGAACGCCCATAAGGTGTCCGAGGCAGCAACAGACCCTTGGAGACAAGTTGGCTGGAGGCCGATGTATTGAATCTCGACGCAATTTGAGTTTTCCATCATCATTACAAGGCCCTGAACGTTACAATTAACTATCATTTTTGCGTCGGATTCGAAAATCTAGACTCACAGGAGAACGACCATAAGGTGCCCGAGGCAGCAATAGACCCTTGGAGACAAGTCGGCTGGAGGCCGATGTATTGAATCTCGGCGCAATTTGAGTGTTCCATCGTCATTAAGAGGTCCTGAGCATTACATTTAACTATCAGTTTTGCGTCGGATTCTAAAATGTTGACTCACAGGGGAACGACCATACGGTGCCCGAGGCAGCAATAGACCCTTGGAGACTAATCGGCTGAATGCCGATGTTTGAATCTCGAGGCAATTTGAGTGTTCCATTGTCATTAGGAAGCCCTCAACGTTACAATTGACAATCAGTTTCGCGTCGGATTCGAAATTCTAAACTCACATGAGAGCGAACACAAGAGGCCGGAGGCAGTAATATCAACATGGAGACAAGTCAGCTGGAGGACGATGTATTGAATCTCGACGCAATTTGAGTGTCCCATCGTCATTAGGAGGCCCTAAACGTTACAATTAACTATCACTTTTGCGTCGGATTCGAAAATCTAAACTCACAGGAGAACGACCATAAGGTGCCCGAGGCAGCAACACACCCTTGGAGACAAGTCGGCTGGAGGCCGATGTAATGAATCTCGACGCAATTTGAGTGTTCCATCGTCATTACAAGGCCCTGAACAATACAATTAACTATCATTTTCGCGTCGGATTCGAAAATCTAGACTCACAGGAGAACGACCATAAGGCGCCCGGGGCAGCGATAGAACCTTGGAGACAAGTCGGCTGGAGGCCGATGTATTGAATCTCGACGCAATTTGAGTGTTCCATCGGCATTAGGAGGCCCTGAACGTTACAGGTAACTATCATATTAGCGTCGGATTCGAAAATCTACTAACAGGAGAAGGATCATATGGTGCACGAGACTGCAATATCCCCTTGGATACAAGTCGACTGGAGGTCGATGTATTGACTCTCGACGCAATTTGAGTGTTCCATCGGCATTAGGAGACCCTGAACGTTACAGGTAACTATCATTTTAGCGTCGGATTCGAAAATCTACTAACAGGAGAAGGATCATATGGTGCACGAGACTGCAATGTCCCCTTGGATACAAGTCAACTGGAGGTCGATGTATTGACTCTCGACGCAATTTGAGTGTTCCATCGTCTTTGGGAGTCCCTGAACGTTACAATTAACTATCATTTATGCGTCGGATTCGAAAATCTACTCACAGGAGAAGTTCATACGGTGCTCGAGGCAGCAATAGACCCTTGGAGACAAGTCGGCTGGAAACCGATGTATTGACACTTAACGCAATTTGAGTGTTCCATCGTCATTAGGAGGCCCTGAACGTTACAATTAACAATCATTTTAGCGTCGGATTCGAAACTCTACTCACCGGAGAAGTTCATACAGTGCTCAATGCAGCATTATACCCCTTGGAGACAAATCGACTGGAGGACGATGTATTGAATATCGACGCAATTTGAGTGTTCCATTGTCATTAGGTCGCCCTGAACTTTATAATGAACTATCATTTTTGCGTCGGATTCGAAAATCTAGACTTACAAGAGAGCGACCATAAGGGGCGCTAGGTAGCAACAGACCCATAGAGACAAGTCGGCTGGAGGCCGATGTATTGAATATCGACGCAATTTGAGTTTTCCATCGTCATTAGGAGGCCCTAAACGTTACAATTAACTATCATTTTTGCGTCGGATTCGATAATCTAAACTCACAGGAGAACGACCATAAGGTGCCCGAGGCAGAAACAGACCCTTGGAGACAAGTCGGATGGAGGCCGATGTATTGAATCTCGACGCAATTTGAGTGGTCCATCGTCATTACAAGGCCCCAAACGTTACAATTAACTATCGTTTTTGCGTCAGATTCGAAAATCTAGACTCACAGGAGAAGGATCATATGGTGCAGGAGACAGCAATATCCCCTTGGAGACAAGTCTGCTGGAGGAAGATGTATTGACTCTCGACGCAATTTGAGTGTTCCATCGTCATTAAGAGGCCCTGAGCAATACATTAACCTATCAGTTTTGCGTCGGATTCTGAAATGTTGACTCACAGGGGAACGACCATACGGTGCCCGAGGCAGCAATAGACCCTTGGAGACAAATCGGCTGAATGACGAAGTATTGAATCTAAAGGCAATTTGAGTGTTCCATCGTCATTAGGAAGCCCTGAACGTTACAATTAACAATCAGTTTCGCGTCGGATTCGAAAATCTAGTCTCACATGAGAGCGAACATAAGAGGCCGGAGGCAGTAATATCCCGATGGAGACAAGTCTGCTGGAGGAAGATGTATTGAATCTCGACGCAATTTGAGTGTCCCATTGTGATTAGGAGGCCCTAAACGTTACAATTAACTATCATTTTTGCGTCGGATTTGATAATCTAAACTCACAGGAGAACGACCATAAGTTGCCCGAGGCAGCAACAGACCCTTGGAGACAAGTCGGCTGGAGGCCGATGTATTGAATCACGACGCAATTTGAGTGGTCCATCGTCATTACAAAGCCCTGAACGTTACAATTAACTATCATTTTTGCGTCGGATTCGAAAATCTAGACACACAGGAGAACGGCCATAAGGTGCCCGAGGCAGCAACAGACCATAGGAGACAAGTCGGCTGGAGGCCGATGTATTGAATCTCGACGCAATTTGAGTGTTCCATCGCCAATAGGAGGCCCTGAACGTTACAACTAACTGTCATTTTTGCGTCGGATTCGAAAATCTAGACTCACAGGAGAACGCCCATAAGGTGTCCGAGGCAGCAACAGACCCTTGGAGACAAGTCGGCTGGAGGCCTATGTATTGAATCTCGACGCAATTTGAGTGTTCCATCGTCATTACAAGGCCCTGAACGTTACAATTAACTATCATTTTTGCGTCGGATTCGAAAATCTAGACTCACAGGAGAACGACCATAAGGTGCCCGAGGCAGCAATAGACCCTTGGAGACAAGTCGGCTGGAGGCCGATGTATTGAATCTCGACGCAATTTGAGTGTTCCATCGTCATTAAGAGGTCCTGAGCATTACATTTAACTATCAGTTTTGCGTCGGATTCTATAATGTTGACTCACAGGGGAACGACCATACGGTGCCCGAGGCAGCAATAGACCCTTGGAGACTAATCGGCTGAATGCCGATGTTTGAATCTCGAGGCAATTTGAGTGTTCCATTGTCATTAGGAAGCCCTCAACGTTACAATTAACAATCAGTTTCGCGTCGGATTCGAAAATCTAAACTCACATGAGAGCGAACACAAGAGGCCGGAGGCAGTAATATCAACATGGAGACAAGTCAGCTGGAGGACGATGTATTGAATCTCGACGCAATTTGAGTGTCCCATCGTCATTAGGAGGGCCTAAACGTTACAATTAACTATCATTTTTGCGTCGGATTCGAAAATCTAAACTCACAGGAGAACGACCATAAGGTGCCCGAGGCAGAAACAGACCCTTGGAGACAAGTCGGCTGGAGGCCGATGTAATGAATCTAGACGCAATTTGAGTGTTCCATCGTCATTACAAGGCCCTGAACGTTACAATTAACTATCATTTTCGCGTCGGATTCGAAAATCTAGACTCACAGGAGAACGACCATAAGGTGCCCGAGGCAGCGATAGACCCTTGGAGACAAGTCGGCTTTAGGCCGATGTATTGAATCTCGACGCAATTTGAGTGTTCCATCGGCATTAGGAGGCCCTGAACGTTACAGGTAACTATCATTTTAGCGTCGGAATCGAAAATCTACTAACAGGAGAAGGATCATATGGTGCACGAGACTGCAATATCCCCTTGGATACAAGTCGACTGGAGGTCGATGTATTGACTCTCGACGCAATTTGAGTGTTCCATCGCCAATAGGAGGCCTTGAACGTTACAATTAACTATCATTTTTGCGTCGGATTCGAAAATCTAGACTCACAGGAGAACGAACATAAGGTGCCCGAGGCAGCAATAGACCGTTGGAGACAAGTCGGCTGGAGGCCGATGTATTGAATCTCGACGCAATTTGAGTGTTCCATCGGCATTAGGAGGCCCTGAACGCTACAGTTAACTATCATTTTAGCGTCGGATTCGAAAATCTACTAACAGGAGAAGGATCATATGGTGCACGAGACTGCAATATCCCCTTGGATACAAGTCGACTGGAGGTCGATGAATTGACTCTCGACGCAATTTGAGTGTTCCATCGGCATTAGGAGGCCCTGAACGCTACAGTTAACTATTATTTTAGCGTCGGATTCGAAAATCTACTAACAGGAGAAGGATCATATGGTGCACGAGACTGCAATATCTCCTTGGATACAAGTCGACTGGAGGTCGATGTATTGACTCTCGACGCAATTTGAGTGTTCCATCGTCTTTGGGAGTCCCTGAACGTTACAATTAACTATCATTTATGCGTCGGATTCGAAAATCTACTCACAGGAGAAGTTCATACGGTGCTCGAGGCAGCAATAGACCCTTGGAGACAAGTCGGCTGGAAACCGATGTATTGACTCTTACCGCAATTTGAGTACTCCATCGTCATTAGGAGGCCCTGAACGTTACAATTAACAATCATTTTAGCGTCGGATTCGAAAATCTACTCACAGGAGAAGTTCATACGGTGCCCGAGACAGCAATATCCCCGTGGAGACAAGTCCGCTGGAGGCCGATGTATTGAATCTCGACGCAATTTGAGTGTTCCATCGTCACTAGGAGGCCCTGAACCTTACAATTAACTATCAGTTTCGCGTCGGATTCGAAAATCTTAACTCACAGGAGAACGACCATAAGGTGCCCGAGACAGCAACATACCATAGGAGACAAGTCGGCTGGAGGCCGATGTATTGAATCTCGACGCAATTTGAGTGTTCCATCGCCAATAGGAGGCCCTGAACGTTACAATTAACTATCATTTTTGCGTCGGATTCGAAAATCTACTCACAGGAGAAGTTCATACGGTGCTCAAGACGGCATTATACCCCTTGGAGACAAATCGACTGGAGGACGATGTATTGAATATCGACGCAATTTGAGTGTTCCATTGTCATTAGGTCGCCCTGAACTTTATAATGAACTATCATTTTTGCGTCGGATTCGAAAATCTAGACTTACAAGAGAGCGCCCATAAGGGGCGCTAGGTAGCAACAGACCCTTGGAGACAAGTCGGCTGGAGGCCGATGTATTGAATATCGACGCAATTTGAGTGGTCCATCGTCATTACAAGGCCCCAAACGATACAATTAACTATCATTTTTGCGTCGGATTCGATAATCTAAACTCACAGGAGAACGACCATAAGGTGCCCGAGGCAGCAACAGACCCTTGGAGACAAGTCGGCTGGAGGCCGATGTATTGAATCTCGACGCAATTTGAGTGTTCCATCGGCATTAGGAGGCCCTGATCGTTACAATTAACTATCATTTTCGCGTCGGGTTCAAAAATCCAGACTCACAGGAGACGGACCATTTGGTGCCCGAGGCAGCAATATCCCCTTGGAGACAAATCAGCTGGAGGACGATGTATTGAATCTCGACGCAATTTGAGAGTTCTATCGTCATCAGGAGGCGCTGAACGTTACTATTCACTATCATTTTTGCGTCGGATTCAAAAATGTAGACTCACAGGAGAAGGATCATATGGTGCCCGAGACAGCAATATCCCCTTGGACACAAGTCCGCTGGAGGCCGATGTATTGAATCTCGACGCAATTTGAGTGTTCCATCGTCATTAGAAGGCCCTGAACCTTACAATTAACTATCAGTTTCGCGTCGGATTCGAAAATCTAGACTCACAGGAGACGGACCACATGGAGCCCGAGGCAGCAATATCCCCTTGTAGACAAGTCGGCTGGAGGAAGATGTATTGACTCTCGACGCAATTTGAGTGTTCCATCGTCATTAAGAGGCCCTGAGCATTACATTTAACTATCAGTTTTGCGTCGGATTCTAAAATCTAGACTCACAGGAGAACGAACATAAGAGGCCGGAGGCAGTAATATCCCCATGGAGACAAGTCGGCTGGAGGACGATGTATTGGATCGCGACGCAATTTGAGTGTTCCATCGGCATTAGGAGGCCCTGAACCTTACAATTAACTATCAGTTTCGCGTCGGATTCAAAAATCTAAACTCACAGGGGAACGACCATATGGTGCCTGAGGCAGCAACAGACCCTTGGAGACAAGTCGGCTGGAGGACGATGTATTGAATCTCGTCGCAATTTGAGTGTTCCATCGTCATTAGGAGGCCCTCAACGTTACAATTAACTATCATTTTATCGTCGGATTCGAAAATCTAGACTCACAGGAGAACGACCATAAGGTGCCCGAGGCAGCAACAGACCATAGGAGACAAGTCGGCTGGAGGCCGATGTATTGAATCTCGACGCAATTTGAGTGTTCCATCGCTAATAGGAGGCCCTGAACGTTACAATTAACTATCATTTGTGCGTCGGATTCGATAATCTAAAGTCACAGGAGAACGACCATAAGGTGCCCGATGCAGCAACAAACCCTTGGAGACAAGTCGGCTGGAGGCCGATGTATTGAATCTCGACGCAATTTGAGTGTTCCATCGTCATTACAAGGCCCTGAACGTTACAATAACTATCATTTTTGCGTCGGATTCGAAAATCTAGACTCACAGGAGAACGACCATAAGGTGCCCGAGGCAGCAACAGACCCTTGGAGACAAGTCGGCTGGAGGCCGATGTATTGAATATCGACGCAATTTGAGTGTTCCAGCGTCATTAGGAGGCCCTAAACGTTACAATTAAGTATCATTTTTGCGTCGGATTCGAAAATCTAGACTCACAGGAAAAGGATCATATGGAGCCCGAGGCAGCAATATCCCCTTGTAGACAAGTCGGCTGTAGGAAAATGTATTGACTCTCGACGCAATTTGAGTGTTCCATCGTCATTAAGAGACCCTGAGCATTACATTTAACTATCAGTTTTGCGTCGGATTCTAAAATCTAGACTCACAGGAGAACGACCATACGGTGCCCGAGGCAGCAATAGACCCATGGAGACAAGTCGGCTGGAGGACGATGTATTGAATCTCGACGCAATTTGAGAGTTCCATCGTCATTAGGAGGCCCTGAACGTTATAATGAACTATCATTTTTGCGTCGGATTCGAAAATCTAGACTTACAAGCGAACGACCATAAGGTGCCCGAGGCAGCAACAGACCCTTGGAGACAAGTCGGCTGGAGGCCGATGTATTGAATATCGACGCAATTTGAGTGTTCCATCGTCATTAGGAGGCCCTAAACGTTACAATTAAGTATCATTTTTGCGTCGGATTCGATAATCTAAACTCACAGGAGAACGACCATAAGGTGCCCGAGGCAGCAACAGACCCTTGGAGACAAGTCGGCTGGAGGCCGATGTATTGAATAACGACGCAATTTGAGTGTTCCATCGACATTACAATGCCCTAAACGTTACAATTAACTATCATTTTTGCGTCGGATTCGAAAATCTAGACTCACAGGAAAAGGATCATATGGAGCCCGAGGCAGCAATATCCCCTTGTAGACAAGTCGGCTGTAGGAAAATGTATTGACTCTCGACGCAATTTGAGTGTTCCATCGTCATTAAGAGACACTGAGCATTACATTTAACTATCAGTTCTGCGTCGGATTCTAAAATCTAGACTCACAGGAGAACGACCATACGGTGCCCGAGGCAGCAATAGACCCATGGAGACAAGTCGGCTGGAGGACGATGTATTGAATCTCGACGCAATTTGAGAGTTCCATCGTTATTAGGAGGCCCTGAACGTTACAATTAACTATCATTTTTGCGTCGGATTCGAAAATCTAGACTCACATGAGAGCGAACATAAGAGGCCGGAGGCAGTAATATCCCCATGGAGACAAGTCGGCTGGAGGACGATGTATTGAATCTCGTCGCAATTTGAGTGTTCCATCGTCATTAGGAGGCCCTGAACGATACAATTAACTATCATTTTATCGTCGGATTCGAAAATCTAGACTCACAGGAGAACGACCATAAGGTGCCCGTTTCAGCAACAGACCATAGGAGACAAGTCGGCTGGAGGACGATGTATTGAATCTCGACGCAATTTGAGTGTTCCATCGCTAATAGGAGGCCCTGAACGTTACAATTAACTATCATTTGTGCGTCGGATTCGATAATCTAAACTCAAAGGAGAACGACCATAAGGTGCCCGAGGCAGCAACAGACCCTTGGAGACAAGTCGGCTGGAGGCCGATGTATTGAATCTCGACGCAATTTGAGTGTTCCATCGTCACTACAAGGCCCTGAACGTTACAATTAACTATCATTTTTGCGTCGGATTCGAAAATCTAGACTCACAGGAGAACGACCATAAGGTGCCCGAGGCAGGAATAGACCCTTGGAGACAAGTCGGCTGGAGGCCGATGTATTGAATCTCGACGCAATTTGAGTGTTCCATCGGCATTAGGAGGCCCTGAACGTTACAATTAACTATCATTTTTGAGTCGGATTCGAAAATCTAGACTTACAAGAGAACGACCATAAGGTGCCCGAGGCAGCAATTAACCCTTGGAGACAAGTCGGCTGGAGGCCGATGTATTGAATCTCGACGTAATTTGAGTGTTCCATCGGCATTAGGAGGCAATGAACGTTACAGTTAACTATCATTTTAGCGTCGGATTCGAAAATCTACTAACAGGAGAAGGATCATATGGTGCACGAGACTGCAATATCCCCTTGGATACAAGTCGACTGGAAGTCGATGTATTGACTCTCGACGCAATTTGAGTGTTCCATCGTCATTAGGAGTCCCTGAACGTTACAATTAACTATCATTTATGCGTCGGATTCGAAAATCTAGACTCACACGAGAACGTCCATAAGGTGCCCGAGGCAGCAATAGACCCTTGGAGACAAGTCGGCTGGAAACCGATGTATTGATTCTTGACGCAATTTGAGTGTTCCATCGTCATTAGGAGGCCCTGAACGTTACAATGAACAATCATTTTAGAGTCGGATTCGAAAATCTACTCACAGGAGAAGTTCATTCGGTGCTCGAGACAGCAATATACCCCTTGGAGACAATTCGGCTGGAGGCCGATGTATTGAATATCGACGCAATTTGAGTGTTCCATCGTCATTAGGAGGCCCTAAACGTTACAATTAAGTATCATTTTTGCGTCGGATTCGATAATCTAAACTCACAGGAGAACGACCATAAGGTGCCCGAGGCAGCAACAGACCCTTGGAGACAAGTCGGCTGGAGGCCGATGTATTGAATCTCGACGCAATTTGAGTGTTCCATCGACATTACAATGCATTAAACGTTACAATTAACCATCATTTTTGCGTCGGATTCGAAAATCTAGACTCACAGGAAAAGGATCATATGGAGCCCGAGGCAGCAATATCCCCTTGTAGACAAGTCGGCTGTAGGAAAATGTATTGACTCTCGACGCAATTTGAGTGTTCCATCGTCATTAAGAGACGCTGAGCATTACATTTAACTATCAGTTTTACGTCGGATTCTAATATCTAGACTCACAGGAGAACGACCATACGGTGCCCGAGGCAGCAATAGACCCATGGAGACAAGTCGGCTGGAGGACGATGTATTGAATCTCGACGCAATTTGAGAGTTCCATCGTCATTAGGAGGCCCTGAACGTTACAATTAACTATCATTTTTGCGTCGGATTCGAAAATCTAGACTCACATGAGAGCGAACATAAGAGGCCGGAGGCAGTAATATCCCCATGGAGACAAGTCGGCTGGAGGACGATGTATTGGATCGCGACGCAATTTGAGTGTTCCATCGGCATTAGGAGGCCCTGAACCGCACAATTAACTATCAGTTTCGCGTCGGATTCGAAAATCTAAACTCACAGGAGAACGACCATAAGGTGCCCGAGCAGCAACAGACCCTTGGAGACAAGTCGGCTGGAGGCCGATGTATTGAATCTCGACGCAATTTGAGTGTTCCATCGCTAATAGGAGGCCCTGAACGTTACAATTAACTATCATTTGTGCGTCGGATTCGATAATCTAAACTCAAAGGAGAACGACCATAAGGTGCCCGAGGCAGCAACAGACCCTTGGAGACAAGTCGGCTGGAGGCCGATGTATTGAATCTCGACGCAATTTGAGTGTTCCATCGTCACTACAAGGCCCTGAACGTTACAATTAACTATCATTTTTGCGTCGGATTCGAAAATCTAGACTCACAGGAGAACGACCATAAGGTGCCCGAGGCAGGAATAGACCCTTGGAGACAAGTCGGCTGGAGGCCGATGTATTGAATCTCGACGCAATTTGAGTGTTCCATCGGCATTAGGAGGCCCTGAACGTTACAATTAACTATCATTTTTGAGTCGGATTCGAAAATCTAGACTTACAAGAGAACGACCATAAGGTGCCCGAGGCAGCAATTAACCCTTGGAGACAAGTCGGCTGGAGGCCGATGTATTGAATCTCGACGTAATTTGAGTGTTCCATCGGCATTAGGAGGCAATGAACGTTACAGTTAACTATCATTTAAGCGTCGGATTCGAAAATCTACTAACAGGAGAAGGATCATATGGTGCACGAGACTGCAATATCCCCTTGGATACAAGTCGACTGGAAGTCGATGTATTGACTCTCGACGCAATTTGAGTGTTCCATCGTCATTAGGAGTCCCTGAACGTTACAATTAACTATCATTTATGCGTCGGATTCGAAAATCTAGACTCACACGAGAACGTCCATAAGGTGCCCGAGGCAGCAATAGACCCTTGGAGACAAGTCGGCTGGAAACCGATGTATTGATTCTTGACGCAATTTGAGTGTTCCATCGTCATTAGGAGGCCCTGAACGTTACAATGAACAATCATTTTAGAGTCGGATTCGAAAATCTACTCACAGGAGAAGTTCATTCGGTGCTCGAGACAGCAATATACCCCTTGGAGACAATTCGGCTGGAGGCCGATGTATTGAATATCGACGCAATTTGAGTGTTCCATCGTCATTAGGAGGCCCTAAACGTTACAATTAAGTATCATTTTTGCGTCGGATTCGATAATCTAAACTCACAGGAGAACGACCATAAGGTGCCCGAGGCAGCAACAGACCCTTGGAGACAAGTCGGCTGGAGGCCGATGTATTGAATCTCGACGCAATTTGAGTGTTCCATCGACATTACAATGCATTAAACGTTACAATTAACCATCATTTTTGCGTCGGATTCGAAAATCTAGACTCACAGGAAAAGGATCATATGGAGCCCGAGGCAGCAATATCCCCTTGTAGACAAGTCGGCTGTAGGAAAATGTATTGACTCTCGACGCAATTTGAGTGTTCCATCGTCATTAAGAGACGCTGAGCATTACATTTAACTATCAGTTTTACGTCGGATTCTAAAATCTAGACTCACAGGAGAACGACCATACGGTGCCCGAGGCAGCAATAGACCCATGGAGGCAAGTCGGCTGGAGGACGATGTATTGAATCTCGACGCAATTTGAGAGTTCCATCGTCATTAGGAGGCCCTGAACGTTACAATTAACTATCATTTTTGCGTCGGATTCGAAAATCTAGACTCACATGAGAGCGAACATAAGAGGCCGGAGGCAGTAATATCCCCATGGAGACAAGTCGGCTGGAGGACGATGTATTGGATCGCGACGCAATTTGAGTGTTCCATCGGCATTAGGAGGCCCTGAACCGCACAATTAACTATCAGTTTCGCGTCGGATTCGAAAATCTAAACTCACAGGAGAACGACCATAAGGTGCCCGAGCAGCAACAGACCCTTGGAGACAAGTCGGCTGGAGGCCGATGTATTGAATCTCGACGCAATTTGAGTGTTCCATCGCTAATAGGAGGCCCTGAACGTTACAATTAACTATCATTTGTGCGTCGGATTCGATAATCTAAACTCAAAGGAGAACGACCATAAGGTGCCCGATTCAGCAACAGACCCTCGGAGACAAGTCGGCTGGAGGCCGATGTATTGAATCTCGACGTAATTTGAGTGTTCCATCGTCATTACAAGGCCCTGAACGTTACAATTAACTATCATTTTTGCGTCGGATTCGAAAATCTAGACTCACAGGAGAACGACCATAAGGTGCCCGAGGCAGGAATAGACCCTTGGAGACAAGTCGGCTGGAGGCCGATGTTTTGAATCTCGACGCAATTTGAGTGTTCCATCGGCATTAGGAGGCCCTGAACGTTACAATTAACTATCATTTTTGCGTCGGATTCGAAAATCTAGACTTACAAGAGAACGACCATAAGGTGCCCGAGGCAGTAATAGACCCTTGGAGACAAGTCGGCTGGAGGCCGATGTATTGAATCTCGACGTAATTTGAGTGTTCCATCGGCATTAGGAGGCCCTGAACGTTACAGTTAACTATCATTTTAGCGTCGGATTCGAAAATCTACTAACAGGAGAAGGATCATATGGTACACGAGACTGCAATATCCCCTTGGATACAAGTCGACTGGAAGTCGATGTATTGATTCTTGACGCAATTTGAGTGTTCCATCGTCATTAGGAGACCCTGAACGTTACAATCAACAATCATTTTAGCGTCGGATTCGAAAATCTACTCACAGGAGAAGTTCATTCGGTGCTCGAGACAGCAATATACCCCTTGGAGACAAATCGACTGGAGGCCGATGTATTGAATATCGACGCAATTTGAGTGTTCCATCGTCATTAGGAGGCCCTAAACGTTACAATTAAGTATCATTTTTGCGTCGGATTCGATAATCTAAACTCACAGGAGAACGACCATAAGGTGCCCGAGGCAGCAACAGACCATAGGAGACAAGTCGGCTGGAGGCCGATGTATTGAATCTCGACGCAATTTGAGTGTTCCATCGGCATTAGGGGGCCCTGAACGTTACAATTAACTATCATTTTTGCGTCGGATTCGAAAATCTAGACTTACAAGAGAACGACCATAAGGTGCCCGAGGCAGCAATAGACCCTTGGAGACAAGTCGGCTGGAGGCCGATGTATTGAATCTCGACGTAATTTGAGTGTTCCATCGGCATTAGGAGGCCCTGAACGTTACAGTTAACTATCATTTTAGCGTCGGATTCGAAAATCTACTAACAGGAGAAGGATCATATGGTGCACGGGACTGCAATATCCCCTTGGATACAAGACGACTGGAAGTCGATGTATTGACTCTCGACGCAATTTGAGTGTTCCATCGTCATTAGGAGTCCCTGAGCGTTACAATTAACTATCATTTATGCGTCGGATTCAAAAATCTAGACTCACACGAGAACGTCCATATGGTGCCCGAGGCAGCAATAGACCCTTTGAGACAAGTCGGCTGGAAACCGATCTTTGATTCTTGACGCAATTTGAGTGTTCCATCGTCATTTAGAGGCCCTGAACGTTACAATCAACAATCATTTTAGCGTCGGATTCGAAAATCTACTCACAGGAGAAGTTCATACGGTGCTCGAGACAGCAATATACACCTTGGAGACAAATCGACTGGAGGCCGATGTATTGAATATCGACGCAGTTTGAGTGTTCCATCGTCATTAGGTCGCCCTGAACGTTATAATGAACTATTATTTTTGCGTCGGATTCGAAAATCTAGACTTACAAGCGAACGACCATAAGGTGCCCGAGGCAGCAACAGACCCTTGGAGACAAGTCGGCTGGAGGCCGATGTATTGAATATCGACGCAATTTGAGTGTTCCATCGTCATTAGGAGGCCCTAAACGTTACAATTTAGTATCATTTTTGCGTCGGATTCGATAATCTAAACTCACAGGAGAACGACCATAAGGTGCCCGAGGAAGCAACAGACCCTTGGAGACAAGACGGCTGGAGGCCGATGTATTGAATCTCGACGCAATGTGAGTGTTCCATCGACATTACAATGCCCTAAACGTTACAATTAACTATCATTTTTGCGTCGGATTCGAAAATCTAGACTCACAGGAAAAGGATCATATGGAGCCCGAGGCAGCAATATCCCCTTGTAGACAAGTCGGCTGTAGGAAAAAGTATTGACTCTCGACGCAATTTGAGTGTTCCATCGTCATTAAGAGATCCTGAGCATTACATTTAACTATCAGTTTTGCGTCGGATTCTAAAATGTTGACTCACAGGGGATCGAACATACGGTGCCCGAGGCAGCAATAGACCCTTGGAGACAAATCGGCTGAATGCCGATGTATTGAATCTCGAGGCAATTTGAGTGTTCCATCGTCATTAGGAAGCCCTGAACGTTACAATTAACAATCAGTTTCGCGTCGGATTCGAAAATCTAGACTCACATAAGAGCGAACATAAGAGGCCGGAGGCAGTAATATCCCCATGGAGACAAGTCGGCTGGAGGACGATGTATTGGATCGCGACGCAATTTGAGCGTTCCATCGTCATTAGGAGGCCCTGAATGTTACAATTAACTATCAGTTTTTCGTCGGATTCGAAAATCTAGACTCACTGCAGACGGACCATTTGGTGCCCGAGGCAGCAATATCCCCTTGGAGACAAATCGGCTGGAGGACGATGTATTGAATCTCGACGCAATTTGAGTCTTCTAACGTCATTAGGAGGCGCTGAACGTTACAATTAACTATCATTTTTGCGTCGGATTCGAAAATCTAGACTCACAGGAGAACGACCATAAGGTGCCCGAGGCAGGAATAGACCCTTGGAGACAAGTCGGCCGGAGGCCGATGTATTGAATCTCGACGCAATTTGAGTGTTCCATCGGTCTTAGGAGGCCCTGAACGTTACAATTAACTATCATTTTTGCGTCGGATTCGAAAATCTAGACTTACAAGAGAACGACCATAAGGTGCCCGAGGCAGTAATAGACCCTTGGAGACAAGTCGGCTGGAGGCCGATGTAATGAATCTCGACGTAATTTGAGTGTTCCATCGGCATTAGGAGGCCCTGAACGTTACAGTTAACTATCATTTTAGCGTCGGATTCGAAAGCCTACTAACAGGAGAAGGATCATATGGTACACGAGACTGCAATATCCCCTTGGATACAAGTCGACTGGAAGTCGATGTATTGATTCTTGACGCAATTTGAGTGTTCCATCGTCATTAGGAGGCCCTGAACGTTACAATCAACAATCATTTTAGCGTCGGATTCGAAAATCTACTCACAGGAGAAGTTCATTCGGTGCTCGAGACAGCAATATACCCCTCACAGACAAATCGACTGGAGGCCGATGTATTGAATATCGACGCAATTTGAGTGTTCCATCGTCATTAGGTCGCCCTGAACGTTATAATGAACTATCATTTTTGCGTCGGATTCGAAAATCTAGACTTACGAGCGAACGACCGTAAGGTGCCCGAGGCAGCAACAGACCCTTGGAGACAAGTCGGCTGGAGGCCGATGTATTGAATATCGACGCAATTTGAGTGTTCCATCGTCATTAGGAGGCCCTAAACGTTACAATTAAGTATCATTTTTGCGTCGGATTCGATAATCTAAACTCACAGGAGAACGACCATAAGGTGCCCGAGGCAGCAACAGACCCTTGGAGACAAGTCGGCTGGAGGCCGATGTATTGAATCTCGACGCAATTTGAGTGTTCCATCGACATTACAATGCCCTAAACGTACAATTAACTATCATTTTTGCGTCGGATTCGAAAATCTAGACTCACAGGAAAAGGATCATATGGAGCCCGAGGCAGCAATATCCCCTTGTAGACAAGTCGGCTGTAGGAAAATGTATTGACTCTCGACGCAATTTGAGTGTTCCATCGTCATTAAGAGACCCTGAGCATTACATTTAACTGTCAGTTTTGCGTCGGATTCTAAAATGTTGACTCACAGGGGAACGACCATACGGTGCCCGAGGCAGCAATAGACCCTTGGAGACAAATCGGCTGAATGCCGATGTATTGAATCTCGAGGCAATTTGAGTGTTCCATCGTCATTAGGATGCCCTGAACGTTACAATTAACAATCAGTTTCGCGTCGTATTCGAAAATCTAGACTCACATGAGAGCGAGCATAAGAGGCCGGAGGCAGTAATATCCCCATGGAGACAAGTCGGCTGGAGGACGATGTATTGTATCGCGACGCAATTTGAGTGTTCCATCGTCATTAGGAGGCCCTGAATGTTACAATTAACTATCAGTTTTTCGTCGGATTCGAAAATCTAGACTCACTGCAGACGGACCATTTGGTGCCCGAGGCAGCAATATCCCCTTGGAGACAAATCGGCTGGAGGACGATGTATTGAATCTCGACGCAATTTGAGTCTTCTATCGTCATTAGGAGGCGCTGAACGTTACAATTAACTATCATTTTTGCGTCGGATTCGAAAATCTAGACTCACAGGGGAAGGATCATATTGTGCCCGAGACTGCAATATCCGCTTGGATTCAAGTCGGCTGGAGGCCGATGTATTGAATCTCGACGCAATTTCAGTAATCCATCGTCATTAGGAGGCCCTGAACGCTACAATTAACTATCAGTTTCGCGTCGGATTCGAAAATCTAGACTCACAGGAGACGGACCACATGGAGCCCGAGGCAGCAATATCCCCTTGGAGACAAGTCGGCTGGAGGTCGATGTATTGAATCTCGACTCAATTTGAGTGTTCGATCGTCATTATGTGGCCCTGAACGTTACAATCAACACTCAGTTTTGCGTCGGGTTCGAAAATCTAGACTCACAGCAGAACGATCACAAAGTGCCCGTGGCAGCTATTGACCCTTGGAGACAAGTCAGTTGGACGACGATGTATTGGATCGCGACGCAAAATGAGTGTTCCATCGCCATTAGGTGGCCCTGAACGTTTCAATTAACTATCATTTTATCGTCGGATTCGAAAATCTAGATTCACAGGAGAACGACCACAAGGTGCCCGAGGCAGCAACAGACCATAGGAGACAAGTCGGCTGGAGGCCGATGTATTGAATCTCGACGCAATTTGAGTGTTCCATCGTCATTACATGGCCCTGAACGCTACAATTAACTATCATTTTTGCGTCGGATTCGAAAATCTAGACTCACAGGAGAACGACCATAAGGTGCCCGAGGCAGCAATAGACCCTTGAAGACAAGTCGGCTGGAGGCCGATGTATTGAATCTCGACGCAATTTGAGTGTTCCATCGGCATTAGGAGGCCCTGAACGTTACAATTAACTATCATTTTTGCGTCGGATTCGAAAATCTAGACTTACAAGAGAACGACCATAAGGTGCCCGAGGCAGCAATAGACCCTTGGAGACAAGTCGGCTGGAGGCCGATGTATTGAATCTCGACGAAATTTGAGTGTTCCATCGGCATTAGGAGGCCCTGAACGTTACAGTTATTTATCATTTTAGCGTCGGATTCGAAAATCTACTAACAGGAGAAGGGTCATATGGTGCACGAGACTGCAATATCCCCTTGGATACAAGACGACTGGAAGTCGATGTATTGACTCTCGACGCAATTTGAGTGTTCCATCGTCATTAGGAGTCCCTGAGCGTTACAATTAACTATCATTTATGCGTCGGATTCAAAAATCTAGACTCACACGAGAACGTCCATAAGGTGCCCGAGGCAGCAATAGACCCTTTGAGACAAGTCGGCTGGAAACCGATGTATTGATTCTTGACGCAATTTGAGTCTTCCATCGTCATTAGGAGGCCCTGAACGTTACAATCAACAATCATTTTAGCGTCGGATTCGAAAATCTACTCACAGGAGAAGTTCATACGGTGCTCGAACAGCAATATACCCCTTGGAGACAAATCGACTGGAGGCCGATGTATTGAATATCGACGCAATTTGAGTGTTCCATCGTCATTAGGTCGCCCTGAACGTTATAATGAACTATTATTTTTGCGTCGGATTCGAAAATCTAGACTTACAAGCGAACGACCATAAGGTGCCCGAGGCAGCAACAGACCCTTGGAGACAAGTCGGCTGGAGGCCGATGTATTGAATATCGACGCAATTTGAGTGTTCCATCGTCATTAGGAGGCCCTAAACGTTACAATTTAGTATCATTTTTGCGTCGGATTCGATAATCTAAACTCACAGGAGAACGACCATAAGGTGCCCGAGGCAGCAACAGACCCTTGGAGACAAGACGGCTGGAGGCCGATGTATTGAATCTCGACGCAATGTGAGTGTTCCATCGACATTACAATGCCCTAAACGTTACAATTAACTATCATTTTTGCGTCGGATTCGAAAATCTAGACTCACAGGAAAAGGATCATATGGAGCCCGAGGCAGCAATATCCCCTTGTAGACAAGTCGGCTGTAGGAAAAAGTATTGACTCTCGACGCAATTTGAGTGTTCCATCGTCATTAAGAGATCCTGAGCATTACATTTAACTATCAGTTTTGCGTCGGATTCTAAAATGTTGACTCACAGGGGATCGACCATACGGTGCCCGAGGCAGCAATAGACCCTTGGAGACAAATCGGCTGAATGCCGATGTATTGAATCTCGAGGCAATTTGAGTGTTCCATCGTCATTAGGAAGCCCTGAACGTTACAATTAACAATCAGTTTCGCGTCGGATTCGAAAATCTAGACTCACATGAGAGCGAACATAAGAGGCCGGAGGCAGTAATATCCCCATGGAGACAAGTCGGCTGGAGGACGATGTATTGGATCGCGACGCAATTTGAGTGTTCCATCGTCATTAGGAGGCCCTGAATGTTACAATTAACTATCAGTTTTTCGTCGGATTCGAAAATCTAGACTCACTGCAGACGGACCATTTGGTGCCCGAGGCAGCAATATCCCCTTGGAGACAAATCGGCTGGAGGACGATGTATTGAATCGCGACGCAATTTGAGTCTTCTAACGTCATTAGGAGGCGCTGAACGTTACAATTAACTATCATTTTTGCGTCGGATTCGAAAATCTAGACTCACAGGGGAATAATCATATTGTGCCCGAGACTGCAATATCCCCTTTGATTCAAGTCGGCTGGAGGCCGATGTATTGAATCTCGACGCAATTTGAGTGTTCCATCGTCATTAGGAGGCCCTGAACGTTACAATTAACTATCAGTTTCGCGTCGGATTCGAAAACGTAGAATCACCGGAGACGGACCATGTGGTGCCCGAGGCTGCGATATCCCCTTGGAGACAAGTCGGCTGGAGGCCGATGTATTGAATCTCGACGCAATTTGAGTGTTCCATCGGCATTAGGAGGCCCTGAACGTTACAATTAACTATCATTTTTGCGTCGGATTCGAAAATCTAGACTTACAAGAGAACGACCATAAGGTGCCCGACGCAGCAATAGACCCTTGGAGACAATTCGGCTGGAGGCCGATGTATTGAATCTCGACGTAATTTGAGTGTTCCATCGGCATTAGGAGGCCCTGAACGTTACAGTTAACTATCATTTTAGCGTCGGATTCGAAAATCTACTAACAGGAGAAGGATCATATGGTGCACGAGACTGCAATATCCCCTTGGATACAAGACGACTGGAGGTCGATGTATTGACTCTCGACGCAATTTGAGTGTTCCATCGTCATTAGGAGTCCCTGAGCGTTACAATTAACTATCATTTATGCGTCGGATTCGAAAATCTAGACTCACACGAGAACGTCCATAAGGTGCCCGAGGCAGCAATAGACCCTTTGAGACAAGTCGGCTGGAAATCGATGTATTGATTCTTGACGCAATTTGAGTCTTCCATCGTCATTAGGAGGCCCTGAACGTTACAATCAACAATCATTTTAGCGTCGGATTCGAAAATCTACTCACAGGAGAAGTTCATACGGTGCTCGAACAGCAATATACCCCTTGGAGACAAATCGACTGGAGGCCGATGTGTTGAATATCGACGCAATTTGAGTGTTCCATCGTCATTAGGTCGCCCTGAACGTTATAATGAACTATTATTTTTGCGTCGGATTCGAAAATCTAGACTTACAAGCGAACGACCATAAGGTGCCCGAGGCAGCAACAGACCCTTGGAGACAAGTCGGCTGGAGGCCGATGTATTGAATATCGACGCAATTTGAGTGTTCCATCGTCATTAGGAGGCCCTAAACGTTACAATTTAGTATCATTTTTGCGTCGGATTCGATAATCTAAACTCACAGGAGAACGACCATAAGGTGCCCGAGGCAGCAACAGACCCTTGGAGACAAGACGGCTGGAGGCCGATGTATTGAATCTCGACGCAATGTGAGTGTTCCATCGACATTACAATGCCCTAAACGTTACAATTAACTATCATTTTTGCGTCGGATTCGAAAATCTAGACTCACAGGAAAAGGATCATATGGAGCCCGAGGCAGCAATATCCCCTTGTAGACAAGTCGGCTGTAGGAAAAAGTATTGACTCTCGACGCAATTTGAGTGTTCCATCGTCATTAAGAGATCCTGAGCATTACATTTAACTATCAGTTTTGCGTCGGATTCTAAAATGTTGACTCACAGGGGATCGACCATACGGTGCCCGAGGCAGCAATAGACCCTTGGAGACAAATCGGCTGAATGCCGATGTATTGAATCTCGAGGCAATTTGAGTGTTCCATCGTCATTAGGAAGCCCTGAACGTTACAATTAACAATCAGTTTCGCGTCGGATTCGAAAATCTAGACTCACATGAGAGCGAACATAAGAGGCCGGAGGCAGTAATATCCCCATGGAGACAAGTCGGCTGGAGGACGATGTATTGGATCGCGACGCAATTTGAGTGTTCCATCGTCATTAGGAGGCCCTGAATGTTACAATTAACTATCAGTTTTTCGACGGATTCGAAAATCTAGACTCACTGCAGACGGACCATTTGGTGCCCGAGGCAGCAATATCCCCTTGGAGACAAATCGGCTGGAGGACGATGTATTGAATCTCGACGCAATTTGAGTCTTCTAACGTCATTAGGAGGCGCTGAACGTTACAATTAACTATCATTTTTGCGTCGGATTCGAAAATCTAGACTCACAGGGGAATAATCATATTGTGCCCGAGACTGCAATATCCCCTTTGATTCAAGTCGGCTGGAGGCCGATGTATTGAATCTCGACGCAATTTGAGTGTTCCATCGTCATTAGGAGGCCCTGAACGTTACAATTAACTATCAGTTTCGCGTCGGATTCGAAAACGTAGAATCACCGGAGACGGACCATGTGGTGCCCGAGGCTGCGATATCCCCTTGGAGACAAGTCGGCTGGAGGCCGATGTATTGAATCTCGACGCAATTTGAGTGTTCCATCGGCATTAGGAGGCCCTGAACGTTACAATTAACTATCATTTTTGCGTCGGATTCGAAAATCTAGACTTACAAGAGAACGACCATAAGGTGCCCGACGCAGCAATAGACCCTTGGAGACAATTCGGCTGGAGGCCGATGTATTGAATCTCGACGTAATTTGAGTGTTCCATCGGCATTAGGAGGCCCTGAACGTTACAGTTAACTATCATTTTAGCGTCGGATTCGAAAATCTACTAACAGGAGAAGGATCATATGGTGCACGAGACTGCAATATCCCCTTGGATACAAGACGACTGGAGGTCGATGTATTGACTCTCGACGCAATTTGAGTGTTCCATCGTCATTAGGAGTCCCTGAGCGTTACAATTAACTATCATTTATGCGTCGGATTCGAAAATCTAGACTCACACGAGAACGTCCATAAGGTGCCCGAGGCAGCAATAGACCCTTTGAGACAAGTCGGCTGGAAACCGATGTATTGATTCTTGACGCAATTTGAGTCTTCCATCGTCATTAGGAGGCCCTGAACGTTACAATCAACAATCATTTTAGCGTCGGATTCGAAAATCTACTCACAGGAGAAGTTCATACGGTGCTCGAACAGCAATATACCCCTTGGAGACAAATCGACTGGAGGCCGATGTGTTGAATATCGACGCAATTTGAGTGTTCCATCGTCATTAGGTCGCCCTGAACGTTATAATGAACTATTATTTTTGCGTCGGATTCGAAAATCTAGACTTACAAGCGAACGACCATAAGGTGCCCGAGGCAGCAACAGACCCTTGGAGACAAGTCGGCTGGAGGCCGATGTATTGAATATCGACGCAATTTGAGTGTTCCATCGTCATTAGGAGGCCCTAAACGTTACAATTTAGTATCATTTTTGCGTCGGATTCGATAATCTAAACTCACAGGAGAACGACCATAAGGTGCCCGAGGCAGCAACAGACCCTTGGAGACAAGACGGCTGGAGGCCGATGTATTGAATCTCGACGCAATGTGAGTGTTCCATCGACATTACAATGCCCTAAACGTTACAATTAACTATCATTTTTGCGTCGGATTCGAAAATCTAGACTCACAGGAAAAGGATCATATGGAGCCCGAGGCAGCAATATCCCCTTGTAGACAAGTCTTCTGTAGGAAAAAGTATTGACTCTCGACGCAATTTGAGTGTTCCATCGTCATTAAGAGATCCTGAGCATTACATTTAACTATCAGTTTTGCGTCGGATTCTAAAATGTTGACTCACAGGGGATCGACCATACGGTGCCCGAGGCAGCAATAGACCCTTGGAGACAAATCGGCTGAATGCCGATGTATTGAATCTCGAGGCAATTTGAGTGTTCCATCGTCATTAGGAAGCCCTGAACGTTACAATTAACAATCAGTTTCGCGTCGGATTCGAAAATCTAGACTCACATGAGAGCGAACATAAGAGGCCGGAGGCAGTAATATCCCCATGGAGACAAGTCGGCTGGAGGACGATGTATTGGATCGCGACGCAATTTGAGTGTTCCATCGTCATTAGGAGGCCCTGAATGTTACAATTAACTATCAGTTTTTCGTCGGATTCGAAAATCTAGACTCACTGCAGACGGACCATTTGGTGCCCGAGGCAGCAATATCCCCTTGGAGACAAATCGGCTGGAGGACGATGTATTGAATCTCGACGCAATTTGAGTCTTCTAACGTCATTAGGAGGCGCTGAACGTTACAATTAACTATCATTTTTGCGTCGGATTCGAAAATCTAGACTCACAGGGGAATTATCATATTGTGCCCGAGACTGCAATATCCCCTTTGATTCAAGTCGGCTGGAGGCCGATGTATTGAATCTCGACGCAATTTGAGTGTTCCATCGTCATTAGGAGGCCCTGAACGTTACAATTAACTATCAGTTTCGCGTCGGATTCGAAAACGTAGAATCACCGGAGACGGACCATTTGGTGCCCGAGGCTGCGATATCCCCTTGGAGACAAGTCGGCTGGAGGCCGATGTATTGAATCTCGACGCAATTTGAGTGTTCCATCGGCATTAGGAGGCCCTGAACGTTACAATTAACTATCATTTTTGCGTCGGATTCGAAAATCTAGACTTACAAGAGAACGACCATAAGGTGCCCGACGCAGCAATAGACCCTTGGAGACAATTCGGCTGGAGGCCGATGTATTGAATCTCGACGTAATTTGAGTGTTCCATCGGCATTAGGAGGCCCTGAACGTTACAGTTAACTATCATTTTAGCGTCGGATTCGAAAATCTACTAACAGGAGAAGGATCATATGGTGCACGAGACTGCAATATCCCCTTGGATACAAGACGACTGGAGGTCGATGTATTGACTCTCGACGCAATTTGAGTGTTCCATCGTCATTAGGAGTCCCTGAGCGTTACAATTAACTATCATTTATGCGTCGGATTCGAAAATCTAGACTCACACGAGAACGTCCATAAGGTGCCCGAGGCAGCAATAGACCCTTTGAGACAAGTCGGCTGGAAACCGATGTATTGATTCTTGACGCAATTTGAGTGTTCCATCGTCATTAGGAGGCCCTGAACGTTACAATCAACAATCATTTTAGCGTCTGATTCGAAAATCTACTCACAGGAGAAGTTCATACGGTGCTCGAGACAGCAATATACCCCTTGGAGACAAATCGACTGGAGGCCGATGTATTGAATATCGACGCAATTTCAGTGTTCCATCGTCATTAGGTCGCCCAGAACGTTATAATGAACTATCATTTTTGCGTCGGATTCGAAAATCTAGACTTACAAGCGAACGACCATAAGGTGCCCGAGGCAGCAACAGACCCTTGGAGGCAATTCGGCTGGAGGCCGATGTATTGAATCTCGACGTAATTTGAGTGTTCCATCGGCATTAGGAGGCCCTGAACGTTACAGTTAACTATCATTTTAGCGTCGGATTCGAAAATCTACTAACAGGAGAAGGATCATATGGTGCACGAGACTGCAATATCAACTTGGATACAAGACGTCTGGAAGTCGATGTATTGACTCTCGACGCAATTTGAGTGTTCCATCGTCATTAAGAGATCCTGAGCATTACATTTAACTATCAGTTTTGCGTCGGATTCTAAAATGTTGACTCACAGGGGATCGACCATACGGTGCCCGAGGCGGCAATAGACCCTTGGAGACAAATCGGCTGAATGCCGATGTATTGAATCTCGAGGCAATTTGAGTGTTCCATCGTCATTAGGAAGCCCTGAACGTTACAATTAACAATCAGTTTCGCGTCGGATTCGAAAATCTAGACTCACATGAGAGCGAACATAAGAGGCCGGAGGCAGTAATATCCCCATGGAGACAAGTCGGGTGGAGGACGATGTATTGGATCGCGACGCAATTTGAGTGTTCCATCGTCATTAGGAGGCCCTGAATGTTACAATTAACTATCAGTTTTTCGTCGGATTCGAAAATCTAGACTCACTGCAGACGGACCATTTGGTGCCCGAGGCAGCAATATCCCCTTGGAGACAAATCGGCTGGAGGACGATGCATTGAATCTCGACGCAATTTGAATCTTCTAACGTCATTAGGAGGCGCTGAACGTTACAATTAACTATCATTTTTGCGTCGGATTCGAAAATCTAGACTCACAGGGGAATAATCATATTGTGCCCGAGACTGCAATATCCCCTTTGATTCAAGTCGGCTGGAGGCCGATGTATTGAATCTCGACGCAATTTGAGTGTTCCATCGTCATTAGGAGGCCCTGAACGTTACAATTAACTATCAGTTTCGCGTCGGATTCGAAAACGTAGAATCACCGGAGACGGACCATGTGGTGCCCGAGGCTGCGATATCCCCTTGGAGACAAGTCGGCTGGAGGCCGATGTATTGAATCTCGACGCAATTTGAGTGTTCGATCGTCATTAGAAGGCCCTGAACGTTACAATTAACTATCATTTTTGCGTCGGATTCGAAAATCTAGACTCACAGGAGAACGACCATAAGGTGCCCGAGGCAGCAATAGACCCTTGGAGACAAGTCGGCTGGAGGCCGATGTATTGAATCTCGACGCAATTTGAGTGTTCCATCGTCATTAGAAGGCCCTGGACGTTACAATTAACTATCATTTTTGCGTCGGATTCGAAAATCTAGACTCACAGGAGAACGACCATAAGGTGCCCGAGGCAGCAATAGACCCTCTGAGACAAGTCGGCTGGAGGACGATGTATTAAATCTCGACGCAATTTGAGAGTTCCATCGTCATTAGGAGGCCCTGAACGTCACAATTAACTATCATTTTTGCGTCGGATTCGAAAATCTAGACTTACAAGAGAACGACCATAAGGTGCCCGAGGCAGCATTAGACCCTTGAAGACAAGTCGGCTGGAGGACGATGTATTGAATCTCGACGCAATTTGAGTGTTCCATCGTCATTAGGAGGCCCTGAACGTTACAATTAACAATCATTCTAGCATCGGATTCGAAAATCTACTCACAGGATAAGTTCATACTGTGCTCGAGACAGCAATATACCCCTTGGAGACAAATCGACTGGAGGCCGATGTATTGAATATCCACGCAATGTGAGTGTTCCATCGTCATTAGGTCGCCCTGAACGTTATAATGAACTATTAGTTTTGCGTCGGATTCGAAAATCTAGACATACAAGAGAACGACCATAAGGTGCCCGAGGCTGCATTAGACCCTTGTAGACAAGTCGGCTGGAGGACGATGTATTGGATCGCGACGCAATTTGAGTGTTCCATCCTGGAGGTCGATGTATTGAATCTCGACGCAATTTGAGTGTTCCATCGTCATTAGGAGGCCCTGAATGTTGCAATTAACTATCAGTTTTTCGTCGGATTCGAAAATCTAGACTCACAGCAGACGGACCATTTGGTGCCCGAGGCAGCAACATCCCCTTGGAGACAAATCGGCTGGAGGACGATGTATTGAATCTCGACGCAATTTGAGTTTTCCATCGGCATTAGGAGGCCCTGAACGTTACAATTAACTACCATTTTTGCGTCGGATTCGAAACTCTAGACTTACAAGAGAGCGACCATAAGGTGCCCGAGGCAGCAATAGACCCTTGGAGACAAGTCGGCTGGAGGCCGATGTATTGAATCTCGACGCAATTTGAGTGTTCCATCGTCATTAGGAGGCCCTAAACGTTACAATTAACTATCATTTTTGCGTCGGATTCGATAATCTAAACTCACAGGAGAACGACCATAATGTGCCCGAGGCAGCAACAGACCCTTGGAGACAAGTCGGCTGGAGGCCGATGTATTGAATCTCGACGCAATTTGAGTGTTCCATCGTCATTACAAGGCCCTGAACGTTACAATTAACTATCATTTTTGCGTCGGATTCGAAAATCTAGACTCACAGGAGAACGACCACAAGGTGCCCGAGGCAGCAATAGACCCTTGGAGGCAAGTCGGCTGCAGGTCGATGAATTGAATTTCGACGCAATTTGAGTGTTCCATCGCCAATAGGAGGCCCTGAACGTTACAATTACCTATGAGTTTTGCGTCGGATTCGAAAACGTAGAATCACCGGAGACGGACCATTTGGTGCCCGAGGCAGCGATATCCCCTTGCAGACAAGTCGGCTGGAGGCCGATGTATTGAATCTCGACGCGATTTGAGTGTTCCATCGTCATAAGAGGCCCTGAACGTTACAATTAACTATCATTTTTGCGTCGGATTCGAAAATCTAGACTCACAGGAGAGCGAATATAAGGTGCCCGAGGCAGCAATAGACCCTTGGCGACAAGTCGGCTGGAGGACGATGTTTTGAATCTCGACGCAATTTGAGAGTTCCATCGTCATTGGGAGGCCCCTGAACGTTACAATTAACTATCATTTTTGCGTCGGATTCGAAAATCTAGACTTACAAGAGATCGACCATAAGGTGCCTGATGCAGCAATAGACCCTTGGAGACAAGTCGGCTGGAGGACGATGTATTGGATCTCGACGCAATTTGAGTGTTCCATCGTCATTAGGAGGCCCCGAATGTTACAATTAACTATCAGTTTTTCGTCGGATTCGAAAATCTAGACTCACAGCAGACGGACCTTTTGGTGCCCGAGGCAGCAATATCCCCTTGGAGACAAATCGGCTAGAGGACGATGTATTGAATCTCGACGCAATTTGAGTCTTCTATCGTCATTAGGAGGCGCTGAACGTTACAATTCACTATCAATTTTGCGTCGGATTCGAAAATCTAGACTCACAGGAGAACGACCATAAGGGGCCGAGGCAGCAATAGACCCTTGGAGACAAGTCGGGTGGAGGCCGATGTATTGAGTCTCGACGCAATTTGAGTCTTCCATCGGCACTAGGAGGCCCTGAACGTTACAATTAACTATCATTTTTGCGTCGGATTCGATAATCTAAACTCACAGGAGAACGACCATAAGGTGCCCGAGGCAGCAATATACCCTTGGAGTCAAGTCGGCTGGAGGCCGATGTATTGAATCTCGACGCAATTTGAGTGTTCCATCGGCATCAGGAGGCCCTGAACGTTACAGTTAACTATCATTTTAGCGTCGGATTCGAAAATCTACTAACAGGAGAGGGATCATATGGTGCACGAGACTGCAATATCCCCTTGAATACAAGTCGACTGGAGGTCGATGTATTGACTCTCGACGCAATTTGAGTGAACCAACGTCATTAGGAGGCCCTGAACGTTACAATTAACTATCAGTTTCGCGTCGGATTCGAAAATCTAGACTCACAGGAGACGGACAACATGGAGCCCAAGGCAGCAATATCCCCTTGGAGACAAGTCGGCTGGAGGTCGATGTATTGAATCTCGAATCAATTTGTGTGTTCGATCGTCATTAGGTGGCCCTGAACGTTACAATTAACAATCAGTTTTGCGTCGGGTTCGAAAATCTAGACTCACAGCAGAACGATCACAAAGTGCCCGTGGCAGCTATTGACCCTTGGAGATAAGTCAGTTGGAGGACGATGTATTGGAACGCGACGCAATATGAGTGTTCCATCGTCATTAGGTGGCCCTGAATGTTGCAATTAACTATTAGTTTTTCGTCGAATTCGAAAATCTAAACTTGCAGGAGAACGACCATAAGGTGCCCGATGCAGCAATATCCCCTTGGCGACAAGTCGGCTAGAGGTCGACGTATTGAATCTCGACGCAATTTGTGTGTTCCATCGCCAATAGGAGGCCCTGAACGTTACAATTAACTATGAGTTTTGCGTCGGATTCGAAAACGTAGAATCACCGGAGACGGACCATGTGGTGCTAGAGGCAGCGATATCCCCTTGGAGACAAGTCGGCTGGAGGCCGATGTATTGAATCTCGACGCAATTTGAGTGTTCCATCGTCATTAGAAGGCCCTGAACGTTACAATTAACTATCATTTTTGCGTCGGATTCGAAAATCTAGACTCACAGGAGAACGACCATAAGATGCCCGAGGCAGCAATAGACCCTTGGAGACAAGTCGGCTGGAGGCCGATGTATTGAATCTCGACGCAATTTGAGTGTTCCATCGTCATTAGAAGGCCCTGGACGTTACAATTAACTATCATTTTTGCGTCGGATTCGAAAATCTAGACTCACAGGAGAACGACCATAAGGTGCCCGAGGCAGCAATAGACCCTAAGAGACAAGTCGGCTGGAGGACGATGTATTAAATCTCGACGCAATTTGAGAGTTCCATCGTCATTAGGAGGCCCTGAACGTCACAATTAACTATCATTTTTGCGTCGCATTCGAAAATCTAGACTTACAAGAGAACGACCATAAGGTGCCCGAGGCAGCATTAGACCCTTGGAGACAAGTCGGCTGGAGGACGATGTATTGAATCTCGACGCAATTTTAGTGTCCCAACGTCATTAGGAGGCCCTAAACGTTACAATTAACTATCATTTTTGCGTCGGATTCAAAAATCTACCACCAGGAGAAGTTCATACGGTGCTCGAGGCAGCAATAGACCCTTGGAGACAAGTCGGCTGGAAACCGATGTATTGAATCTCGACGCAATTTGAGTGTTCCATCGTCATTAGGAGGCCTTGAACGTTACAATTAACTATCATTCTAGCGTCGGATCGAAAATCTACTCACAGGATAAGTTCATACTGTGCTCGAGACAGCAATATACCCCTTGGAGACAAATCGACTGGACGCCGATGTATTGAATATCGACGCAATTTGAGTGTTCCATTCTCATTAGGTCGCCCTGAACGTTATAATGAACTATTAGTTTTGCGTCGGATTCGAAAATCTAGACATACAAGAGAACGACCATAAGGTACCCGAGGCAGCATTAGACCCTTGTAGACAACTCGGCTGGAGGACGATGTATTGAATCTCGACGCAATTTGAGTGTTCCATCGGCATTAGGACGGCCTGAACGTTACAGTTAACTATCATTTTAGCGTCGGATTCGAAAATCTACTAACAGGAGAAGGATCATATGGTGCACGAGACTGCAATGTCCCCTTGGATACAAGTCGACTGGAGGTCGATGTATTGACTCTCGACGCAATTTGAGTGTTCCATCGTCATTATTAGGCCCTAAACGTTACAATTAACTATCATTTTTGCGTCGGATTCGATAATCTAAACTCACAGGAGAACGACCATAAGGTGCCCGAGGCAGCAACAGACCCTTGGAGACAAGTCGGCTGGAGGCCGATGTATTGAATCTCGACGCAATTTGAGTGTTCCATCGTCATTACAAGGCCCTGAACGTTACAATTAACTATCATTTTTGCGTCGTATTCGAAAATCTAGACTCACAGGAGAACGACCATAAGGTGCCCGATGCAGCAATAGATCCTTGGAGACAAGTCGGCTGGAGGTCGATGTATTGAATCTCGTCGCAATTTGAGTGTTCCATCGCCAATAGGAGGCCCTGAACGTTACAATTAACTATGAGTTTTACGTCGGATTCGAAAATCTAGACTCACAGCAGACGGACCATTTGGTGCCCGAGGCAGCAATATCCCCTTGCAGACAAGTCGGCTGGAGGACGATGTATAGAATCTCGACGCAATTTGAGAGTTCCATCGTCGTTAGGAGGCCCTGAACGTTACAATTAACTATCATTTTATCGTCGGATTCGAAAATATAGACTCACAGGAAAACGACCCTAAGGTGCCCGAGGCAGCAATAGACCATAGGAGACAAGTCGGCTGGAGGCCGATGTATTGAATCTCGACGCAATTTGAGAGTTCCATCGTCATTAGGAGGCTCTGAACGTTACAATTAACTATCATTTTTGCGTCGGATTCGAAAATCTAGACTCACAGCAGACGGACCATTTGGTGCCCGAGGCAGCAATATCCCCTTGGAGACAAATCGGCCTTTTGGACGATGTATTGAATCTCGACGCAATTTGAGTGTTCCATCGTCATTAGGAGGCCCTGAACGTTACAATTAACTATCAGTTTCGCGTCGGATTCGAAAATCTAGACTCACAGGAGACGGACCACATGGAGCACGAGGCAGCAATATCCCCTTGGAGACAAGTCGGCTGGAGGTCGATGTATTGAATCTCGACTCAATTTGAGTGTTCCATCGTCATTAGGTGGCCCTGAACGTTACAATTAACAATCAGTTTTGCGTCGGGTTCGAAAATCTAGACTCACAGCAGAACGATCACAAGGTGCCCGATGCAGCAACGGACCCTTGGAGACAAGTCGGCTGGAGGCCGATGTATTGAATCTCGACGCAATTTGAGTGTCCCATCGTCATTAGGAGGCCCTAAACGTTACAATTAACTATCATTTTTGCGTCGGATTCGATAATCTAAACTCCCAGGAGAACGACCATAAGGTGCCCGAGGCAGCAACAGACCCTTGGAGACAAGTCGGCTGGAGGCCGATGTATTGAATCTCGACGCAATTTGAGTGTTCCATCGTCATTACAAGGCCCTTAACGTTACAATTAACTATCATTTTAGCGTCGGATTCGAAAATCTACTAACAGGAGAAGGATCATATGGTGCACGAGACTGCAATATCCCCATGGATACAAGTCGACTGGAGGTCGATGTATTGACTCTCGACGCAATTTGAGTGTTCCATCGTCATTAGGAGTCCCTGAACGTTGCAATTAACTATCATTTATGCGTCGGATTCGAAAATCTAGATTCACAGGAGAACGACCATAAGGTGCCCGAGGCAGCAATAGACCCTTGTAGACAAGTCGGCTGGAAACCGATGTATTGATTCTTGACGCAATTTGAGTGTTCCATCGTCATTTGGAGGCCCTGAACGTTACAATTAACAATCATTTAAGCGTCGGATTCGAAAATCTACTCATAGGAGAAGATCATACGGTGCTCGAGACAGCAATATCCCCTTGGAGACAAGTCCGCTGGAGGCCGATGTATTCAATCTCGACGCAAATTGAGTGTTCCATCGTCATTAGATGGCCCTGAACCTTGCAATTAACTATCAGTTTCGCGTCGGATTCGAAAATCTAAACTCACAGGAGAACGACCATAAGGTGCCCGAGGCAGCAACAGACCCTTGGAGACAAATCAGCTGGAGGACGATGTATTGAATCTCGACGCAATTTGAGAGTTCTATCGTCATCAGGAGGCGCTGAACGTTAGTATTCACTATCATTTTTGCGTCGGATTCGAAAATCTAGACTCACAGGAGAAGGATCATATGGTGCCCGAGACAGCAATATCCCCTTGGAGACAAGTCCGCTGGAGGCCGATGTATTGAATCTCGACGCAATTTGAGTGTTCCATCGTCATTAGGAGGCTCTGAACGTTACAATTAACTATCATTTTTGCGTCGCATTCGATAATCTAGACTCACAGGAGAACGAATATAAGGTGCCCGTGGCAGCAATAGACCCTTGGCGACAAGTCGGCTGGAGGACGATGTTTTGAATCTCGACGCAATTTGAGAGTTCCATCGTCATTGGGAGGCCCCTGAACGTTACAATTAACTATCATTTTTGCGTCGGATTCGAAAATCTAGACTTACAAGAGATCGACCATAAGGTGCCTGATGCAGCAATAGACCCTTGGAGACAAGTCGGCTGGAGGACGATGTATTGGATCTCGACGGTTTTTGAGTGTTCCATCGTCATTAGGAGGCCCCGAATGTTACAATTAACTATCAGTTTTTCGTCGGATTCGAAAATCTAGACTCACAGCAGACGGACCTTTTGGTGCCCGAGGCAGCAATATCCCCTTGGAGACAAATCGGCTAGAGGACGATGTATTGAATCTCGACGCAATTTGAGTCTTCTATCGTCATTAGGAGGCGCTGAACGTTACAATTCACTATCAATTTTGCGTCGGATTCGAAAATCTAGACTCACAGGAGAACGACCATAAGGGGCCGAGGCAGCAATAGACCCTTGGAGACAAGTCGGGTGGAGGCCGATGTATTGAGTCTCGACGCAATTTGAGTCTTCCATCGGCACTAGGAGGCCCTGAACGTTACAATTAACTATCATTTTTGCGTCGGATTCGATAATCTAAACTCACAGGAGAACGACCATAAGGTGCCCGAGGCAGCAATATACCCTTGGAGTCAAGTCGGCTGGAGGCCGATGTATTGAATCTCGACGCAATTTGAGTGTTCCATCGGCATCAGGAGGCCCTGAACGTTACAGTTAACTATCATTTTAGCGTCGGATTCGAAAATCTACTAACAGGAGAGGGATCATATGGTGCACGAGACTGCAATATCCCCTTGAATACAAGTCGACTGGAGGTCGATGTATTGACTCTCGACGCAATTTGAGTGAACCAACGTCATTAGGAGGCCCTGAACGTTACAATTAACTATCAGTTTCGCGTCGGATTCGAAAATCTAGACTCACAGGAGACGGACAACATGGAGCCCAAGGCAGCAATATCCCCTTGGAGACAAGTCGGCTGGAGGTCGATGCATTGAATCTCGAATCAATTTGTGTGTTCGATCGTCATTAGGTGGCCCTGAACGTTACAATTAACAATCAGTTTTGCGTCGGGTTCGAAAATCTAGACTCACAGCAGAACGATCACAAAGTGCCCGTGGCAGCTATTGACCCTTGGAGATAAGTCAGTTGGAGGACGATGTATTGGAACGCGACGCAATATGAGTGTTCCATCGTCATTAGGTGGCCCTGAATGTTGCAATTAACTATTAGTTTTTCGTCGAATTCGAAAATCTAAACTCGCAGGAGAACGACCATAAGGTGCCCGATGCAGCAATATCCCCTTGGCGACAAGTCGGCTAGAGGTCGACGTATTGAATCTCGACGCAATTTGTGTGTTCCATCGCCAATAGGAGGCCCTGAACGTTACAATTAACTATGAGTTTTGCGTCGGATTCGAAAACGTAGAATCACCGGAGACGGACCATGTGGTGCTAGAGGCAGCGATATCCCCTTGGAGACAAGTCGGCTGGAGGCCGATGTATTGAATCTCGACGCAATTTGAGTGTTCCATCGTCATTAGAAGGCCCTGAACGTTACAATTAACTATCATTTTTGCGTCGGATTCGAAAATCTAGACTCACAGGAGAACGACCATAAGATGCCCGAGGCAGCAATAGACCCTTGGAGACAAGTCGGCTGGAGGCCGATGTATTGAATCTCGACGCAATTTGAGTGTTCCATCGTCATTAGAAGGCCCTGGACGTTACAATTAACTATCATTTTTGCGTCGGATTCGAAAATCTAGACTCACAGGAGAACGACCATAAGGTGCCCGAGGCAGCAATAGACCCTAAGAGACAAGTCGGCTGGAGGACGATGTATTAAATCTCGACGCAATTTGAGAGTTCCATCGTCATTAGGAGGCCCTGAACGTCACAATTAACTATCATTTTTGCGTCGCATTCGAAAATCTAGACTTACAAGAGAACGACCATAAGGTGCCCGAGGCAGCATTAGACCCTTGGAGACAAGTCGGCTGGAGGACGATGTATTGAATCTCGACGCAATTTGAGTGCCCCAACGTCATTAGGAGGCCCTAAACGTTACAATTAACTATCATTTTTGCGTCGGATTCAAAAATCTACCACCAGGAGAAGATCATACGGTGCTCGAGGCAGCAATAGACCCTTGGAGACAAGTCGGCTGGAAACCGATGTATTGAATCTCGACGCAATTTGAGTGTTCCATCGTCATTAGGAGGCCTTGAACGTTACAATTAACTATCATTCTAGCGTCGGATCGAAAATCTACTCACAGGATAAGTTCATACTGTGCTCGAGACAGCAGTATACCCCTTGGAGACAAATCGACTGGACGCCGATGTATTGAATATCGACGCAATTTGAGTGTTCCATTGTCATTAGGTCGCCCTGAACGTTATAATGAACTATTAGTTTTGCGTCGGATTCGAAAATCTAGACATACAAGAGAACGACCATAAGGTACCCGAGGCAGCATTAGACCCTTGTAGACAACTCGGCTGGAGGACGATGTATTGAATCTCGACGCAATTTGAGGGTTCCATCGGCATTAGGACGGCCTGAACGTTACAGTTAACTATCATTTTAGCGTCGGATTCGAAAATCTACTAACAGGAGAAGGATCATATGGTGCACGAGACTGCAATGTCCCCTTGGATACAAGTCGACTGGAGGTCGATGTATTGACTCTCGACGCAATTTGAGTGTTCCATCGTCATTATTAGGCCCTAAACGTTACAATTAACTATCATTTTTGCGTCGGATTCGATAATCTAAACTCACAGGAGAACGACCATAAGGTGCCCGAGGCAGCAACAGACCCTTGGAGACAAGTCGGCTGGAGGCCGATGTATTGAATCTCGACGCAATTTGAGTGTTCCATCGTCATTACAAGGCCCTGAACGTTACAATTAACTATCATTTTTGCGTCGTATTCGAAAATCTAGACTCACAGGAGAACGACCATAAGGTGCCCGATGCAGCAATAGATCCTTGGAGACAAGTCGGCTGGAGGTCGATGTATTGAATCTCGTCGCAATTTGAGTGTTCCATCGCCAATAGGAGGCGCTGAACGTTACAATTAACTATGAGTTTTACGTCGGATTCGAAAATCTAGACTCACAGCAGACGGACCATTTGGTGCCCGAGGCAGCAATATCCCCTTGCAGACAAGTCGGCTGGAGGACGATGTATAGAATCTCGACGCAATTTGAGAGTTCCATCGTCGTTAGGAGGCCCTGAACGTTACAATTAACTATCATTTTATCGTCGGATTCGAAAATATAGACTCACAAGAAAACGACCCTAAGGTGCCCGAGGCAGCAATAGACCATAGGAGACAAGTCGGCTGGAGGCCGATGTATTGAATCTCGACGCAATTTGAGAGTTCCATCGTCATTAGGAGGCTCTGAACGTTACAATTAACTATCATTTTTGCGTCGGATTCGAAAATCTAGACTCACAGCAGACGGACCATTTGGTGCCCGAGGCAGCAATATCCCCTTGGAGACAAATCGGCCTTTTGGACGATGTATTGAATCTCGACGCAATTTGAGTGTTCCATCGTCATTAGGAGGCCCTGAACGTTACAATTAACTATCAGTTTCGCGTCGGATTCGAAAATCTAGACTCACAGGAGACGGACCACATGGAGCACGAGGCAGCAATATCCCCTTGGAGACAAGTCGGCTGGAGGTCGATGTATTGAATCTCGACTCAATTTGAGTGTTCCATCGTCATTAGGTGGCCCTGAACGTTACAATTAACAATCAGTTTTGCGTCGGGTTCGAAAATCTAGACTCACAGCAGAACGATCACAAGGTGCCCGATGCAGCAACGGACCCTTGGAGACAAGTCGGCTGGAGCCCGATGTATTGAATCTCGACGCAATTTGAGTGTCCCATCGTCATTAGGAGGCCCTAAACGTTACAATTAACTATCATTTTTGCGTCGGATTCGATAATCTAAACTCCCAGGAGAACGACCATAAGGTGCCCGAGGCAGCAACAGACCCTTGGAGACAAGTCGGCTGGAGGCCGATGTATTGAATCTCGACGCAATTTGAGTGTTCCATCGTCATTACAAGGCCCTTAACGTTACAATTAACTATCATTTTAGCGTCGGATTCGAAAATCTACTAACAGGAGAAGGATCATATGGTGCACGAGACTGCAATATCCCCATGGATACAAGTCGACTGGAGGTCGATGTATTGACTCTCGACGCAATTTGAGTGTTCCATCGTCATTAGGAGTCCCTGAACGTTGCAATTAACTATCATTTATGCGTCGGATTCGAAAATCTAGATTCACAGGAGAACGACCATAAGGTGCCCGAGGCAGCAATAGACCCTTGTAGACAAGTCGGCTGGAAACCGATGTACTGATTCTTGACGCAATTTGAGTGTTCCATCGTCATTTGGAGGCCCTGAACGTTACAATTAACAATCATTTAAGCGTCGGATTCGAAAATCTACTCATAGGAGAAGATCATACGGTGCTCGAGACAGCAATATCCCCTTGGAGACAAGTCCGCTGGAGGCCGATGTATTCAATCTCGACGCAAATTGAGTGTTCCATCGTCATTAGATGGCCCTGAACCTTGCAATTAACTATCAGTTTCGCGTCGGATTCGAAAATCTAAACTCACAGGAGAACGACCATAAGGTGCCCGAGGCAGCAACAGACCCTTGGAGACAAATCAGCTGGAGGACGATGTATTGAATCTCGACGCAATTTGAGAGTTCTATCGTCATCAGGAGGCGCTGAACGTTAGTATTCACTATCATTTTTGCGTCGGATTCGAAAATCTAGACTCACAGGAGAAGGATCATATGGTGCCCGAGACAGCAATATCCCCTTGGAGACAAGTCCGCTGGAGGCCGATGTATTGAATCTCGACGCAATTTGAGTGTCCCATCGTCATTAGGAGGCTCTGAACGTTACAATTAAATATCATTTTTGCGTCGGATTCGATAATCTAAACTCACAGGAGAATGACCATAAGGTGCCCGAGGCAGCAATAGACCCTTGGAGACAAGTCGCCTCTAGGCCGATGTATTGAATGTCGACGCAATTTGAGTGTTCCATCGTCATTACAAGGCTCTTAACGTTACAATTAACTATCATTTTTGCGTCGGATTCGATAATCTAAACTCACAGGAGAACGACCATAAGGTGCCCGAGGCAGCAATAGACCCTTGAGACAAATCGGCTGGAGGCCGATGTATTGAATCTCGACGCAATTTGAGTGTTCCATCGGCATTAGGAGGCCCTGAACGTTGCAGTTAACTATCATTTTAGCGTCGGATTCGAAAATCTACTAACAGGAGAAGGAGCATATGGTGCACGAGACTGCAATATCCCCTTGGATACAAGTCGACTGGAGGTCGATGTATTGACTCTCGACGCAATTTGAGTGTTCCATCGTCATTAGGAGTCCCTGAACGTTGCAATTAACTATCATTTATGCGTCGGATTCGAAAATCTAGACTCACAGGAGAACGACCATTTGGTGAACGAGGCAGCAATAGACCCTTGGAGACAAGTCGGCTGGAGGACGATGTATTGAATCTCGTCGCAATTTGAGTGTTCCATCGTCATTAGGAGGCCCTGAACGTTACAATTAACTATCATTTTATCGTCGGATTCGAAAATATAGACTCACAGGAGAACGACCCTAAGGTGCCCGAGGCAGCAATAGACCATAGGAGACAAGTCGGCTGGAGGCCGATGTATTGAATCTCGACGCAATTTGAGTGTTCCATCGCCAATAGGAGGCCCTGAACGTTACAATTAACTATCATTTTTGCGTCGGATTCGAAAATCTAGACTCTCAGGAGAACGACCATAAGGAGCCCGAGGCAGCAATAGACCCTTGGAGACAAATCAGCTGGAGGACGATGTATTGAATCTCGACGCAATTTGAGAGTTCTATCGTCATCAGGAGGCGCTGAACGTTAGTATTCACTATCATTTTTGCGTCGGATTCGAAAATCTAGACTCACAGAAGAAGGATCATATGGTGCCCGAGACAGCAATATCCCCTTGGAGACAAGTCCGCTGGAGGCCGATGTATTGAATCTCGACGCAATTTGAGTGTTCCATCGTCATTAGGAGGCCCTAAACGTTACAATTAACAATCATTTTAGCGTCGGATTCGAATATCAACTCATAGGAGAAGTTCATACGGTGCTCGAGACAGCAATATCCCCTTGGAGACAAGTCCGCTGGAGGCCGATGTATTGAATCTCGACGCAATTTGAGTGTTCCATCGTCATTAGGAGGCCCTGAACCTTACAATTAACTATGTTTCGCGTCGGATTCGAAAATCTAAACTCACAGGAGAACGACCATAAAGTGCCCGAGGCAGCAACAGACCCTTGGAGACAAATCAGCTGGAGGACGATGTATTGAATCTCGACGCAATTTGAGAGTTCTATCGTCATCAGGAGGCGCTGAACGTTACTATTCACTATCATTTTTGCGTCGGATTCGAAAATCTAGACTCACACGAGAAGGATCATATGGTGCCCGAGACAGCAATATCCCCTTGGAGACAAGTCCGCTGGAGGCCGATGTATTGAATCTCGACGCAATTTGAGTGTTCCATCGTCATTAATAGGCCGTGAACCTTACAATTAACTATCAGTTTCGCGTCGGATTCGAAAATCTAAACTCACAGGAGAACGACCATAAGGTGCCCGAGGCATCATTAGACCCTTGGAGAGAAGTCGGCTGGAGGACGATGTATTGACTCTCGACGCAATTTGAGTGTTCCATCGTCATTAAGAGGCCCTGAGCATTACATTTAACTATCAGTTTTGCGTCGGATTCTAAAATGTTGACTCACAGGGGAACGACCATACGGTGCCCGAGGCGGCAATAGACCCTTGGAGACAAATCGGCTGATTGCCGATGTATTGAATCTCGAGGCAATTTGAGTGTTCCATCGTAATTAGGAGGCCCTAAACGTTTCAATTAACTATCATTTTTGCTTCGGATTCGATAATCTAAACTCACAGGAGAACGACCATAAGGTGCCCGAAGCAGCAACAGACCCTTGGAGACAAGTGTGCTGGAGGCCGATGTATTGAATCTCGACGCAATTTGAGTGTTCCATCGTCATTACAAGGCCCTGAACGTTACAATTAACTATCATTTTTGCGTCGGATTCGAAAATCTAGACTCACAGGAGAACGACCATAAGGTGCCCGAGGCAGCAATAGACCCTTGGTGACAAGTCGGAATGAGGTCGATGTATTGAATCTCGACGCAATTTGAGTGTTCCATCGCCAATAGGAGGCCCTAAACGTTACAATTAACTATCATTTTTGCGTCGGATTCGATAATCTAAACTCACAGGAGAACGACCATAAGGTGCCCGAGGCAGCAAAAGACCCTTGGAGACAAGTCGGCTGGAGGCCGATGTATTGAATCTGGACGCAATTTGAGTGTTCCATCGTAATTAGGAGGCCCTAAACATTTCAATTAACTATCATTTTTGCGTCGGATTCGATAATCTAAACTCACAGGAGAACGACCATAAGGTGCCCGAAGCAGCAACAGACCCTTGGAGACAAGTCGGCTGGAGGCCGATGTATTGAATCTCGACGAAATTTGAGTGTTCCATCGTCATTACAAGGCCCTGAACGTTACAAGTAACTATGATTTTTGCGTCGGATTCGAAAATCTAGACTCACAGGAGAACGACCATAAGGTGCCCGAGGCAGCAATAGACCCTTGGTGACAAGTCGGAATGAGGTCGATGTATTGAATCTCGACGCAATTTGAGTGTTCCATCGCCAATAGGAGGCCCTGAACGTTACAATTAACTACCATTTTTTCGTCGGATTCGAAAATGTAGACTCACAGCAGACGGACCATTTGGTGCCCGAGGCAGCAGTAACCCCTTGGAGACAAATCGGCTGGAGGACGATGTATTGAATCTCGACGCAATTTGGGTCTTCTATCGTCATTAGGAGGCGCTGAACGTTACAATTCACTATCAGTTTTGCGTCGGATTCGAAAATCTAGACTCACATGAGAAGGATCATATTGTGCCCGAGACAGCAATATCCCCTTGGAGACAAGTCGGCTGGAGGCCGATGTATTGAATCTCGACGCAATTTGAGTGTTCCATCGTCATTAGGAGGCCCTAAACGTTACAATTAACTATCATTTTTGCGTCGGATTCGATAATCTAAACTCACAGGAGAACGACCATAAGGTGCCCGAGGCAGCAATAGACCCTTGGAGACAAGTCGGCTGGAAACCGATGTATTGAATCTCGACGCAATTTGAGTGTTCCATCGTCATTAGGAGGCCCTGAATGTTACAATTAACTATCAGTTTTTCGTCGGATTCGAAAATCTAGACTCACAGCAGACGGACCATTTGGTGCCCGAGGCAGCAATATCCCATTGGAGTCAAATCGGCTGGAGGTCGATGTATTGAATCTCGATTCAATTTGAGTCTTCTATTGTCATTAGGAGGCGCTGAACGTTACAATTCACTATCATTTTTGCGTCGGATTCGAAAATCTAGACTCACAGGAGGAAGATCATATTGTGCCCGAGACAGCAATATCCCCTTGGAGACAAGTCGGCTGGAGGCCGATGTATTGAATCTCGACGCAATTTGAGTGTTCCATCGTCATTAGGAGGCCCTGAACGTTACAATTAACTATCCGTTTCGCGTCGGATTCGAAAATCTAGACTCACAGGAGACGGACCACATGGAGCCCGAGGCAGCAATATCCCCTTGGAGACAAGTCGGCTGGAGGTCGATGTATTGAATCTCGACTCAATTTGAGTCTTCCATCGTCATTAGGTGGCCCTGAACGTTACAATTAACAATCAGTTTTGCGTCGGGTTCGAAAATCTAGACACAGCAGAACGATCACAAGGTGCCCGTGGCAGCTATTTACCCTTGGAGACAAGTCGGTTGGAGGACGATGTATTGGATCGCGACGCAAAATGAGTGTTCCATCGTCATTAGGAGGCCCTGAATGTTACAATTAACTATCATTTTTGCGTCGCATTCGATAATCTAAACTCACAGGAGAACGACCATAAGGTGCCCGAGGCAGCAATATCCC